>NW_010200055.1:0-18248 GCF_000695765.1 Mesitornis unicolor | reverse complement strand
CTGGAACAGGGAAAAGCAGGGTAGAAATAGAAGAAAAGCGAGGAAGAGTAAACAGAGACGGCAAAGATTCAATACCGCGCTCCTCCCTGTAAAGGAGGCTCCTTTCCCCCAGCAGTTTGGTCTCTGCTTTGCCCTTGCAAGAAAGACTTCCTGAGCCAGCAGCAAAATGCTGAGCAGAGCCAGTACGGGCCGGGGGGATCCCCGAGAGCCACAGCAAGGGGAGCTGCTCTGAGCTCACAGCTCGCTGGAAAGCTCTTGAATGACTCATCCTGTGCGGGCATTAGAATCGCCTTAGCCAGGGATCTGATTAAAGCAGTAAAACCCTTAAACGAAGAAAACCCTCCAGGGGCACATGGCGAAGTGTGCCGAGCCCGAGCAGCCACGAGCAGGCTGAGGGTGCTCGCTCTGGGCGTCTCGGAGCCACACGTTACTTTGGCTTTCCTGCTTTGGCTCTTGCCAGCCCCGTCTGCATCCCAGCAGCACCCATGGGGCCGGGCTGCAAGAGCTGTGTGTGCATGGCTTGGTCTTTAGCCTCATCCCGGCTCTACCCAGGTGTTATTTCTCCTGCCCAGCACAGACCCAGCAAACAGCCAATGCCCCCCGCTCCCCAGACCTGGAGGCATCAGTGTCTCACCCCCACCCAGCCACAGCTCTGCCCCTTCCAGTCCCAGGCCCGAGGAGGTTTGGGTCTGTCCCTCTCCCGTTCCCAATCTGATAAGCGTAGGGCTGCTCCTCCACCAGCCCTCACCATCTCAAGCCTCTACCTGTCTGGTGAGGGATTTTCCATCACAGCACTGGACTCCTTTAATGCTGCTTGACCCCACCAGCCCAAGGGGGAATCTTAAGGGGAAAATAATCCCGTGGTACCAAACGGGCACCAAAAGCTACACAGAGCAGTTCTTTCCCGCACCAACACACACCTCCTGTGACTTCTCCCACATCCCTGGAGGAGGTCAGACCCCTAATCCTGTGTGTCCCCACTGCAGCCGAGCAGCCCCTTCCCCAGCTCTCCCCACACCTTCCCAGCCCCCCATCCCGTCCTGGGGTTATCAGCACAAACGGTGATCGCATTCCTGACTGATGCGATCAGACACAGCATCCAGGAGCTAATGCATCGCGTCACCAGGGCAACGGGAACACTTGGGTTGACATGCCTGCATCTGAAAGCTTAAAAGATTATCCGTCAGCAATATAAACACTGCAAACACTGCGTTTGGGTGTCTGCCATGCTCTGCTGTGAGGTATGGCACCCTGCGGTGGGTGCAATCCCCTGAAAATCCCTGGGATTCACCTGAGTCCTGGGGACTCGCACCCCTCAACCATCCCCACTCATCTCCCTCCCTTAATGCCGCAAAAACCTAAATCTGAAGGCTCGACTGCCATGCTTGTGTACCTGGCATCAGGGCTGGGGCGCTTGGCTGGGAGTCGAAGGAAAGCTGGAGGCTGCTTTGAGTTGCAAAGCAAGGCGGGAGGATGCCAGACACATCCACTCCAGGCTTCAGACATTTAAATGTTTTCTCGGCACTACAGAAACATGCTTTGACAACAAAGATGCTGGCACTAGCGAATGCTGCATTAACAAAGTCTCCATGCTGGTGTTCTCCTCATGACCATGAATAAAGTCTCCGAGCAGCGCTGTTCCTTCTGAAGGGAAGGCAAAGCTTGACACTTGCTTTGGAGACCATTTCCCATCCGGTCTTGCTCCTTACCTCGCAAGCTAAGCACGTTTTAACGGAGCACTGCTGGTGTGTGGAAATGCCGCTGGTGCTGCAGGCACCCCAGGAACTAAAGGCACCTGAAGTGTTTTGCTCCAGCTGTGCATGCTGATGCTGCTGAAGTGGCACCGGTAAAAGCCACGGAGGCTCCTGCGCTATGCACTGGTTTACTCCCAAATAGGAAGCAGGAACTCGGGGGAAATCCGTGATGCTCACAGCAGGTACATCAGAGGCTCAAACCAAAGACAATCTTTGAACACTCTTCAGATAAGCCCCAGTGATTATCCTTTCAAATTAGGGCATAAGCAAGTTTCCACACATCTCTGGTGAAGGTTACACTAATGAACCGCGCTCTGGTAGCATCCTGAGCAACCCCTGCATATGTCTGTGCAAGGACAAGGACACACTCGCAGGGCCAGTGCTGCCATTACCTGCCTTCAAATCCACCTGCAGATACCAGGCTGCCTTCCCCAGAAACTGGCAGGGAAGAGAGAAAGATTTGCATGAGATTGCCCCTCACCAGTCCCCCAGGATGCCTAAATCACAGCCTGGAGAGGAAGGCTCTGTGTTTCCAGAGAGATTTAGCAATGCTGTGCACCCCTAACAGTGGAGGAAAGAAGAGTATCCAGCTCTTGGATAACAATTTGCAAGACCAAAGAGGACAGATCCCAACTCTGAGCACCCTTCCCTTTCCTGGGACTGGGAGGGACTGGGAGGGACTGGGAGGGACTGGGAGGGACTGGGCTGGAGGCTGCCCCCCCATGCAGGCCGTGCCCAAAGGACAGCAGCCACCCTGCGGCGCTGGGGACAAAGTCCCCCTGGCAGGGAGTGGCATGGGATGGTCAGGACAGCAACCCACACCTCAGGACCAGGGCATAGGAAGGTGCTCAGTGTGAGCAACCCCTGCTCTGACAATCCCCCATAACCCATAACCTCCAGCAGTGCCCTCAGGTCCAGGACCAGGACAGATACAGGGAATGTAAAGGATGCTCCATCTCCAGTGGGTGAGGAAGCGGATGAGGGGAAGGGGTCTTTCCACCTCCCTCCCTGTCCACTCGCTCTCCTCAAAACGGTGCGAACGGTTCAGAAGGCAAACACCTTAGCACTGACAAAAACCTGTGCTCCACGAATTGCAGTCCAAAACCTTCCCCCCTCTTGCCACCGACTGCAGCGCCAGCAGCTACAGACTGCTAAATATAAACCTGGAGAGGAAGTGGGGTGGGGGTAAAAATAGCACCGACATCGGTGCTACCTCTCCTGCTATGCACAAGCCTGCCCTGTGCTCATTATCTTCATGGCTCCGTGCAATTGTGGCTCTTTTTTCCACCTAGACCTGGACCGACTTGGCATCTGGTGATGGAGTTCACACTAAAGCGTCTGTCAGCTGGGATTTCTGGGACTGTTCTTGTGCTCAACCCTCAGCTCCCAGAGGGGAATTCATCCTGCCCCAAGTTTTGCATCCAGGTGCTGAAAGCTGGGATTTGGTGCCCTCCTGCAAGCACAACATCCCACAAACTGCCTGCCAGAAGGATGGGGCACGGGGCAGGCAGTGCAAGGCCCTGGGCAGCAACCCAGGGTGCATTTCTTCTGAGGGGAGGCATCCCCTTTTACAGCTAAACGGAGCAGCCCAGCCCTCTCTCCCGGTGTGGATTTCAAAGGAAGAACTGCTATTAACTGCCTCTTGTTTTCCACCACATTTCACAGGCGTGTACTAAAGGAAGTGGAGGCATTTATTGACTTTCTGAGAGAAAGTGACACTCGCTAAGCAAAGCAATGACATCACTTGTTTAACAGCCTGGAGGAGCTGGAAGGGAATTGCAGCAGCCCCTGAACTGCAGTCATCTCTGGGATGGAAGACGCCGGCTGATTACCGACATGCAGAAACGTGATGTTGCATGGCAGGACACGACGGGAAGAAGCAGTTGAAAAAGGCAATAAGGAATTTAGGCATCAACAGGCAAAAATGAAATCACCCAGGCTGGAATGTGGCCAAGGAAGAGGGATTAAAGCCAGCAGTGTGAATGATCTGCATTTACTGTAATACAGTCAGATAGTAAATACTTGGCTAAAACACTTCAAAGAGCCCAAAGCTGAATCCCATCAGGAAAACCCATCACATGACCAAGACAAGATGTTAACGATTCTTTAAACGCTGCATTCAACGCCATATTCGCCGCACGTGCAATAACCACACGCACTATTTTTCACCGAACTATTCCCACAGGCATTCGGGCTGTGACATCCACACAAATCTCTCTCACACTTGTACAGCAAAACCCGCTGGGTTTCTGCTGTGGGATTCAAGAGGCAGGTATTCTGGGCACAGACAAGACATCATCGGTGTATGAAACTGTCCTCTTCCTCCCTCAGCATATTGCAGGGGCTCGGAAGCAAGGCTTTCAAGCAGCAAGCTTTTCACAAGTGATAATGGCTCCATTTTTTTCTTACCATTTTAGCAGATTCTTGCCTCCATTTCCCAGCTGAAAGGCACGCTTTTTTAAAGTTTGCTTTTTTTAAATCCCCAGAGAGATTAACAGTTGTGTTTACAAGGCAAAATGAACAGTCCTATTCAGCACTTAGGGCTCACGCTCCGAGCTATTAGGTAGCATTGATTCACTCCTGCAAGTATCAGAGAAATGGTGAATTCTGCTCGTCGGGCCTTATTTGCTCTGCAAACACAGTTATCGTGCAAGGCTGCATGTGCCTACAGGGCTAAACAAACAACAAACCAGCTGAATTCGTGCCCCTCCTTGCACTGGAAGGCATGGAGACAGAAGTCAGACCCATAGGTCTCTGCTTTGGGCTGCTGATGAGCTCCCTCTCAAGCTCCGGTACAGAGGAGAGAAGTAGCACAAACTGCCAATACATCTGTGTGCTGGTGATGGGAGAGATACCGGCCCCTCCATGGTGCACATTCCTGTGCAAACAGGAGCTCAGCACAACCCGAATTCCTCCTCCACTACAAATTTCCTAGGCATGGCCAGAGCTGGGTCCTCAGTAGGTGTATGGAGGGGATGGGGAGAGATCTGGGGCTGCTGTGGGGAGTCAGAGGGAAATTACAGCATGCTGGGGATGGCTCTAACAAACACAAGAAACAATGCTGAATATTCTGCAGCAGCTGGGAATCTCACTGGGGCAAGGCAAGGATATCAGCCCCGACTACCAAATGAACGCCTCCCGCCTGCTCAGCTGCCAGCATGAAATCCCCCCGGGTAACAAGCTCCATGGCAGATGCTGCAAAGCACAGCCCGAGTGCCTGGGTAGGTCAGTTCAGATGGACAGAGGCTGCTCTGAGCTGCAGCAAGGACCGGCACGGCCCTGCGGAGCCAGGACCAGGCACTGCTCACCCTGCAGAGCCGTTTGCACAAATACTCTCCCCAAAAGGTGAGTGATGAGGGGAGAGAGCAAGGCCAGCTCTCCTCCCTCCACATCTGCCTCCTGCTGCCAAGCTCTGTTATTCAGGGGGCCTGACAATTCCCTCCTACACAGGGAGCAAAGCCTCTGCCAGGAGGTCAAGGTTCTGCAGGGAAGCGAGTGCAATCATCTCCTATTAATCTACAGGAGCCCTGTAGCAAGCAGCAAGGCCATCATCCCAGGGCAGCGACTGTGCTGGGCATGATTGAAAAGGGAACTTTGGGTCTCCAGGGAGTCAGTCCATCCTTGCACTGCAATTTTTTTTCCTCCTGTACGACCAGCTTCCATGATTACAGCAAATGCAGTGCACAGGATTGTGATTATGGCAGTCAGGAGATAATGATCTTCTCTTTTGACATCTGGAGTTTGGAGGAGGCTTGGGAGGAAAAATGATCCTGTAGCAAATGCACAAGACTGGCTTCCACTCCGGCTCTGACCCTCTTGGCATGCCTTGGTTTCCCCAGCTATAAATCAGGAACAATGACGCATCCTTCCTCCCTTCCAGTTTGTTTGCGTTTTTCTCGGCTGTGAGACCCTTGCAGGCAGAAGCCTGGTTTGTGTACAGCGCCCGGCACAACGGGGTGTGCATCCCCCATCGGCAGCTTTGCAATTACTCCTTGCCAAGCTGTTGTGGAGAGACAGCGGTGCAGGCAAAGCTCAAGCCACATGGAGCACATACAGACCTCTAAGACTCCAACAAATATAGCCTGGAAAGGGCGAATGCTATGGGAAACTTCCTGTGAGCCCAGCCTTTGGGGACTCTGTAACCTGTACTTGATGCATGGGTGCGAGTGGGAAGGAAAGCCGTTTGCTAGATGTGCATTTCCACTCTCGTTTGTCCCAGTCCTGACAATGAGCACAGTAACACGAGCACACAAAGGAGGTTTGTTCTGCCTTTGTATATTCTGCCTTTCTCTGTGTCCGCAGCCCTGTGCAGTGCAGTCCGCAGTTCTCACTTGGCCCTTCCCTTCCCGACTCTTGGTGAGATCAGGGAGCTCTGAGGAAGGCATTAAAATGACGGTCATTATTCCAGCAGCCTCACAACACCAGGCACTTATTCCTCAGCCCATGCTAACCTGAGAAGTGTCCAGTGTTTGGCTGGAACAACAACGGACTGCCAATGGCCAGTTTGTCCACCACAGACATCCCAGTCACGGGTGGGAGCTCAGTGCTGGCATTGTGTGGGAGCCGAGCTGAGCCCCGAAGGTGGTCGTGTCAGTGTTTCCATGGTACCTCCATCGTCTGCAGGGGACGAGCGCTCTGGGCTCGCAGCCGCTGTGGATCAGCAGATCCCCGCTCCAACCCATCCATCACTGCTGGTTTGCACCACGACAGGCAGCAGGAAATGAGTCTCAGCAAAAGTGCGCGACTTTTCCCCCTGGAGCCCAACGCAACTGCGTTTGGCTCTGAGACAGAGACACTCCCTTTGATACTTGATCTTGCTATGGCAGCTATCTAAGTTATTGAAACTTAATTTACGGCCAGTCAGGAGTTCAGGACACACGTCCCACTGGCAGTGCTCACCATGACAGCAGCAACGTCTCGCTCAAACAGCAGTGCTAGACCATGACCCAGGCTGTAGCGTGATGCTTGGCAGCAAAGACCTGTGCTAGGATTGCCAGGGCAGCAGCACTTCACAGCTCAGGGATGCTCCCGGAGGTGCTGCTGATCTTCTGAATGATATTTAGGCTTTTCTGTGACTCACTTCCTCCTCTCATCCTTTTACCACACAGCGGGCACGTCCGTCTCAACAAGCACCACACCATGTGTATACCAAGCTCCTAGCACAGCGAGTACCTACCACAATATCAACACCAGTAATTACTGAAGAGGAACATTACCAGCAAAGGCCAGCCTGGTCCTCGCACTTTACAACACTCTGATTACTGACCGACAATTAACTAACGCAATCCAAGCTGGCCAAGGCAGATCGGCTCTTCCTGCTGCACCGCAGGGATCTTGCTGTGATGTCGCTTTCTCTTCATGAGCCCCTCGGAGACCCAGCATCCTGCACTGCCCTCTCCCAGCATCACCTCCCTGTCACCTGGCTGTCATGTCACACCCCAAAAGTGACAGAGGCTCCTGAATGTGCAAGCACCACGAAGATTGCTGAATGAAAGATGCTCCAGAAAGGCAACCCCAGCACTGCTGGCAGCCGGCGTTCCCAAGTGGCTGGGAGACAGCGAGGAAGGTGCCAGCTTCCAGCTGACAAATAAAGCCCTTCTCAGTAACACAAAGCCTCTTATTTTCTCTCTCAGGGGTGTTTAACCTGTGGCTGAGGCTGTCAGCACCTGCCCTCCATTAATTGCTAGATGGGAAGGAGGATCCACGTTATGGGAGATGATCCCTGGTGTGGGAGAGACCAAGTCCCACTGAGCCTCACCCCTGCAATGTCCCCAGCACATCTGCAGCTCCGTCCCACCGGATGAAGCTCTGCAACGCTGCCATCCACACGCTCACACAGCTTGAGCTATGTAGGGTCTTGCTGGCTCCTTAATTGCTATTTTCTTTCCTCCTCCTTCCTTCCTTTTTTTTTTTTTTAATTAGAGCTTTCGTTCTTTCCCCAGCCCACGCAGAGCTCCCAGAGCTGCAAGCCTGACTGCGACTGCCATGCAGACAAGAGCTCGGGGCAAGCCAGGATGACTTCCCCTGCCGTGGTCAGGAGGAGCCAGGAGAAGCTGTCTCCTCTGTTTAACAGAAAATACTGCAATTTTCCTCCTGTGACCCATGATTTCATCTTCCACCTAACACATGGCACGTGAGAACAAGGCTGAAAGGATGCGATCAGTGCAAAATGAGGACTGGGGGTAATTCATTTCTTCAGCTGCAGTGAGGAAGGCAGCCACGGGAGCCAGCTTTGCCCTGGTGCCCAGGGTGTGATCACGGCTCAGCTGGCATCACGGAGCTGTCACAGCGCTGCAGGGACAGCTGAGCAGAGGGATCGCACAGCTCTGCTGCCCCGGGTCCCCTTTCCAAAAGCATTCCTAGGGAGGGTATTTAAAGAACCAGAAATTACATCCTGTACACCCGATAGTCACATGGAATTTGTGAAATGCAGCTACTGCTGGTGCAAAGAGAAGGAGGGGGGTCAGCAAGCAGTGCACAACAGAAAGGTGGAGAGAAGTAATAAAAGCCAGTGCAATGCAAAGTCTTACCAGAGGGAACCTGGTATCAAAGGAGCTTGACAAGACCTAATTTCCCAGAAAAACAGAAAACGGTTTTAATATAAACAGCAGCAAAACATTTATAAGAAGCAGCACCACCAAGAGTACTCAAAGCAATTAAGAGCTCAGCTCTTTGCCACACATTTTCTAGGAGACCAGAAATGCACCGAGTCCAGTCTGCTTTGCTCTACCCTGATAAACCGCACTCCCGAAAGGGCTGAGACCTCTGCCAGTTACGTCCTACAGTCCATAGATACCTGGGTTTCTGTGCCACCCGGCCCTGGCAATGGGAGGAGGAGCTGGAGAGACTGCACAAACAGCTCCATACGGGATTAATGCTCCTTCCTCCCCCAGCAAGCTCCCAGCTCAGACCCAGCAGCTCCTTGGAGCCAACACTGCCAAAAACCCAGCCTCCCACCGCCCTCGGACAGAGCTTTCTGCAGCAACAGGGAAAGAAACGGCTGAAAGGGGACGGTGTTCCCGACCCACTTCTCCCCAGTCCGGCACAGTTTACAGCACCAGCCGCAGACTGGGTTTGTCTCCAGGACTGGGCTCTGGAGCAGTGGCACCACTGCTTGGCATTAGGCACATAAACCCCTTCACAGCAAGGTTTCAAATCTGTTTTATTTAAAGCTCTGGAGTAGTCACATGGTAGTCAGGTAGTGAACAAACACTGCAAGTCCACTTCCGTGCCAAGGATTGCACTAATCTGGTATTTACTCTTAAACCAGTTGTGCACCCATCCTTGGAGGGTTTGCGCACGTGTGTGTACGTTATTTCCCCCTCAGATGTGAGGGAAATGCAGCCACACAGGTAGGGAGCACCATGAGCCAACGTTTGAGGAAGCAGAGGATTTCAAAGCACAGCACAAACTGTAATTACATATAATTACATCCCCATAATGGGAACAGTGATGCTGTCGTATCTTTTATCCAGATCTCTCCTTATCAGGGTTACCACAGCAGCGCTTAGAGCCCCAGCGGGGGTGAGATGTGCAGGTGGGCATCCCTGTGATCTTTCTGGCTTGGCTTTGCTTCCCACATCCAGAGCCCAAACCTCGTCTTCAGGATAGAGAAGGGATGCTCAGGTCCTTGCTCCAGCTTGTGACCAGGGACTTCAGCTCCACTGAGCTGCTGTCAAGGCCGGAGGAAGGCAGGAGATCTACAGAGCCTCCTGAATCAAGACGTGGCTGCCAGGGATCCCAGTGCGGTAAGAGCACTGCTTTGAGGCAGCAAACCTGGCAAGAGCTCCATGTTGCTGCCAAGAGGCCTGGCTTTGAGACTCCCTGGCATTTTGCCTCCAGGGATGGTTGTCCCTTGCCCCTGGCCTGGGCACAGGCACCACCAAAAAAGCCAACAGCACCTTGCCTGCCTCGAGGGATGCTCGACTCGTGCCCTGCTGCTGCAAACTCTTAAAGCGGCTCCTGTGCAGTGATTTCACCTGCCCTCCTGTCCCCTGGGCTCCCCTTCCTCTCCCCATTTCAGTGGTCAAGTTTTTCTCCATAATCTGAAGGGAGCCAAGCATCCCTGCCATTCCTTCTCTGGCTTCTCAGATCTCAGCGCCGATATTGCTGCAAATAACACTGCACTCCTTATTTCTGCACATGAAGGATTTCCACTTTGCAAAGAGCCAGGGTTTAGGCAACACAGTGAAAAACAGACATTGTCTGGGCCACACGCAGGGAAGGAATAATGCAGAAACAAACATCAAAAGAGATTTTCACAGTAGCAAATGTCTCAGGGAACAACCAGTGAAAGCAAATGAAGCGGATCCTCAAATAGTCCTGCTCCACTTAGGATCTGACTGGCACAACCCACATTAAATGAGGGGCTCCCTCAGACGTACGGCAGCTCCTGAGACCTGGGGGCTGCCAACCAGGTTGGACGTGTGTCCATATGGCAAAAACCTCCTCGGCTCCTCCACCAGCTTCCTTAGAAAGAGCTGGGAGCGCAAAAAGACATCATCAGATGAAACGTGTATAAACAGATTAAGCATGCCTCGGTGCCTGCAAACCTCTGCTCACTTCCCTATGGAGGGCAACATTTCTCGCGTATCTGGAACCCAGCAAGCACACACTGTTTAGATAAACCTTGTTCCTTGTTAAACTGTAAATAACATCTGTTTAGCCAAGCCAAGCCCCAGCTTGCCGTTCAGTGTCCTGAAAGTCGCAATGTCAGTCATGGGAATGGCAGACAAAGCAAGTATATTCAGTGGGTTTTAAAATAAAGAATTTGTCTCTTCTCTCTTCACTCCCAACCCACCTCCCCCCTGCACTTTAAAAGCCATTGCAAGTCTCATTGCCCGCAGCTGTGGTGTCCTTGACAAGCTAGATGGGTTTCTGCACCAGCCTTGGAAACTGGGGGAGATAACAGAGCCCAGCATGAGATAAAGAGTGAAAGAGCACGAGGGGGAGCGATGTCTTGCAGGAAAACACATGGCTGGACTCACCAGTCCTCGGGCACTGCTAGGAAGAGAGAGGTGCTGGGCTGCAACACGCCTCGACCCACAGCCTGCAGTCCCCTGCTCTTTTGTAAGGCATCAGAAATACATCTGGAAATAATTTCAAATATATCACCCCCCGAATCAAAACACAGGCATATTTCCATGTGGTTTTCAGTAACGGGCCACGAGAGTCAAGGAGACTCAAAGCACGGAAAGCGAGATGAAAAGGGACTGCACCAAGCAGGGCTGTTCAAAGCTCACTTGGTTGTATTCAGTTCTGCCTCTCTCCTGCCTCACAAGCTGATAAACTGTATGCTTCATAGGAAACGCTCAAGATAAGAAAGGATTATAATCCTGAGACCCAAAGAGACGAGAGATTTGGCCTACGTTCACACAGCAGAGCATCAGCTGAGGTGCCCCCCTCTCATCACCGCACCAAATTCTTATCTGGTTTTATACTGGTGGGGTTGCTTATACACACTGCAACTAACTGCACTTGCAATGCTGCTATCATAGTGCGATTAGTTGCACAATTAATCGTTAATAAGAAGGGATTGAAAGGGATTAAGTACTTAAATAGAACACATGCTGCTAATGGTAATTTATAAAAACACGCCTTCTCCCTCAGATACTGTGTCAAGTTTTCCTGGAATTGAAATGGCTCAATCAGACCTTTTCTCTGCACCTCCTGCAGAGAGGAAATACCTGTTTCTATTGCTTCCTTGCTGCAACCACGGCCTGAGAGGAATTCAGCAGCGTGATGGGCACCTCTGCACATCCCAGCCATGGCTCTGTAGGCTGATGGGTGGGATGACAGGGGATCTGCAGTGTCCCCCAGGTCCATGGACCCCAGTAACAGACAGCTCTGCTCAGCACACCCATCCTGAGCAGGCCATGGGGACCGACTCCATCGCACCGTGCCCAGGAGGTCCCCACAGCCCATGACTCCGGTGCGGCACTGCTGGCAGAGCGGCTCCTCGTCTGCGCCGAACCTGCTCCTGGGATAAACAGAGGCTTTCAGTCTCTGGGGCTGCTGATTCACCTCCTCCGGCCAGTGCCATGCTCAGGAAATAGAGGATATCAATGCCTTTATTGAGAATGTGAGGGCTGCAAAGACTCGGCCCTAGATGTGGTCTTCTTCAAGCAGGACGGGGAACATTGGCAGACCTGCAAAAGAGATCCTCCTCGCAGCCACAGCCTGGGATGCAGCCGCTCCCTGCTCTGGACTAACACTGCCCTTCAGTCCCCTCATTGCAAACATGAAAAGCAAACAGCGCACGGAGGTATCCAGCCACAGGCTGACTCGTTACATCCCTTCAGAGAGCCTGGTGGGCAGGGCTGTACGGCAGATACAAAAATACAAAGGACAGACAAGAAAAGGCTGGGATTTGTGAGATACAACTTGTTCCCGACTGCCTATACTTCCTGTATCCTGCGGCACAGTGATTACTGTGCAGTAATTAGTTAATAATTACAAGCTGATCAACCCTCAGGAATAGCTGTAGCAGAAGGAGCAATACATGCTTTAGGCTGAATGAAGATTTTCCTTACTGCTTCTTCCTTGCACTTAAATCACTGCTCCAATTTAAGGCACAGAGAACAGATGCCAGGAAGGTTATGATGCCTACAGGAACACGGGAGCGGTTCTTCGCCCTTCTGTGATCACTGCTCGTTCAAGGATAGCCAAGCATTTCACCAATACCAACTGCACCTTAGCCTAGCTCTGAATTTGGCCATCATCCCTGCCACAGAGACAGGAAATACAGAAGTGCAGGGATGGATGGGAGTCCCCCAGGGTCCAACAGCAAGTCCATGGCACAGCCAGGAAAAGAGCTGATCTGGCCCTGGGTCCTACCTCCAAACCACTATGGCAGCCCTGATTCCTTCAGGTTGTTGTTTAGAGATCACTGCTGCCCAGATCTACTGGATCCCGAATTTCTGAAGCCAGGTCACTGGCGATGCTGGTGCTGCAGAAATGAGTGAGTAGTTCTCAGTTCTCTATGTTATCTGGGTGACAGCAGAGAAGGCACAACCACACATTACAGGTGAGATCCTACTAAGAAACCAGATTTGTTACACTCACAGCCTTGGCTGGTGACAAAACTGCCATGACTTGTGCTGCTGTGGGTCTAGTGACTTCAGAGGAGCAATGCTGATTTACACCACTTGAGCACCTGGTGAAGTAAGGCAGCAAGCAGAATGTAACCTACCGACACAGGCAGATGCAATAGGAGGATGCATTTTCTGGGTGAAAAGAGACCACTTCAGCTGCTATTATACCCTTCAAAACAGGTTTTTAAAGTCTAAAATAATAATTAAAAAAAAAACCACCAAAAACCCAAAGTGCTATTGAAGATCCCTGAAGGTCCCTGGCTGCATCTCTGGGTATCTTCAGATCAGCAGCATTTCCTCCAGCACAGGCTCGGTGCACAAGCTGTCAGCACAAGAAGCTTTCCACCAAATAATTCAAGTTATGCTAGAAGACATAAAACCAAGCTCCAGGTGATGTTCCGTGCTGGAAGACAGAAAAAAACAAGACCATTGAATTTATATGCCTGTGCATGTTCAGAAGCACAAGAGTTAAGGCTCCCGTTCATAAACCTTGGCAGATTTAGCAACTAAAAAAAGATACGGCTTCAAGAGTGGGCAGTGCTGGGAGAAGCGAGGGAGAAGTGATGGGGAGGGGGGGCTGCAGCTAAACCTCACTGGGATCATGAATCATAAGCCCTGAGTGACCAGCATATTAACACCTATCAAATAATTAACTAGACAGAGTAAAAATAAACTATATAAATCAAAATAGAGTAATAGCAGAAATGAACGGAACGTTTGGAATGCTTCTGCTTCCCAAAAAAGGCACAATTTTATTTCTTCGGAGGTTTCAGTGTTTATGGTCAGCTTCAGCAGGCTCTTCTTTTTAATTTAGCAATTCAATCAGAAGTCATCAAAACAACGGCAGCACCCCAAGAAAGCGGTCAAATCCAGCTCCTCACCCTGCTCCAAAGCCCCCGGCTGGGGAAATCTGGGTTGTTTGTAAGGAAACAGTTGAGCATTTCAGAGGCTGGGGAAGAAGGAGAGGGAGGGGGAAAGGGTTCGCGTAGAAGTCTTCAGTAACATAAACATTACTGCATGGCAGGACATCAGCGAAAACTGAAAGGGTGCCCAAAAGACAAGATTGATGTCACCCCATGAGAGATGGGCTGTGCACAGACCAGCACAAGACAGCACACGATGGAGAGAGCGTTAGACCCCAGGTTTGTGATCCAGCACCACCAATGACGGGACCTCACTAACACCAGGAATATGCTCCATGCCTCAGTTTCCCCCCGATAAATGAAGATGATAGTACTAGCTCCAGGGTGGCGCGAGGCTGAATTGTTTGGGTGTAATGAACAAAATTTAAAAGTAACAAAATAACTGGGTTAAATGCACAATTAACTGGCAGTGCGGTGTCTTCGTTAGCAGCGCCCTTCCTTCCAGGCGCACACAGGAGCTGCACACTTCCCCCTCCCCACACACCAACAAAAGGGCCGTAAGCCCAACACCACTCCATCCTGTTTGCTTCCTCCTCCCTGCATCACCAGCAGCACCAGCCCTGCTGATACCGTGTGTTCCTGCAACGCTGGCAGAGGTGACCGGTACCAGGCACTGTCAGCTCCGTATCGGAAATTTCCTACGCAAATAATTTATTATTTTTGTTATGGTAGTGCCTGCTGGCCTCAGAGACTGAGGACTCGCTGTGCAAACGGCAGCGATGAGAAATTGTCCCTGCTTCAAAATGCCCCCGATTTGAAACCACAAAGGAAGATAAAAGGGAAGCAGAACGCAGGGCCAGGCTCACACGGGTCAGCGCCGCAGCCAGGCTGTCAGTGCACAGCCTGAGACGCTCTGAAATGTCTCTGCTTGAGCTGCTCTGGGAGACCTGGTTCCCAAAAAGCCATGAGCATCCATCTTTGAAAACAGCACGTCAGACATCCCTGCGTTCCACAGCGTGAGCACTTCTGGAGCTATTTATCCTCCCAGCACTCTGCTGTGAGATGGTACCTGGTGTAAGACGGGAGCACAGAAAAGCCACAAACAAAACCAGAGGAGCTGGTGCTGGCACCTGAATGCAGCTCTCTGAAGCAAGTGCCCCAAAGCCTGGAGCATCCTTCCGCTCCACAGCTGTATTCCCGCAGGCTCTGCCTACGCTTGAAGCTGCGGCGCATTACGCATTCAGCACACGAGCGACAATTTTAACAAGAGCCCAGCTGCTGCTCAGGTGTGAAAAGAAATGGTCAGATTTTCAGCCGAGATCAGCCCGGTGGGCAGACACGCTGTGCTGAAGAGATGTGGACGCTTCCCGGGGGGAATGCGGTGTGCCTGGCCTGCCTGCAAAAACCTACCCTTAATTGTGGTGGCTTGGAGCTCATCACTAAGACAGCGAGGAAACCCAGAAGGCACGAGAATACCGATCTCAGGCTGTGATTGGAGATAGAGCAAGAATAAGCCACACAAAAGGAGGGAGGCAAAGAAAGAACGAGAGAGATGAGAGATTGCAGCGGTGTCAGGAGCATGGATGAACCTCAGCCATCTCCCAGGGCTTGCTGGCGCTGCTCTGTGGCTTGAAAATCATTTCACCCCAGCTTCTTTTCCAGCCAGGCTGGCGAGACAAAGATACCAGCTGAGATTGTGAGCTACTGAGCAAACACCAAGCAGATGAGCAACACTGGCTGCAGGCAAAATGCTACCTGAAAAGAAACCTTGATTAGAAATGTAAAGAGAGAGCAAAAGATGCTCTGTCTGATTACAGACTCTGCAAAGTTAATTGTTCACCAGATTGTAATCTGGGTTTTTGTATCTACATTAATCAACAGGTTGCTTTCTGCTATCAGTTTTCCCTTTACAAACAGCAGAAGCAAGTTAATTTAGAGAAAAGCAAACCTGCCAGGTCAAACCTCTGCACTGAGGGTTTGCTGAAAGCAGTTAAAGGGCCTTCTTAAATAGAGAGCTTTTATTGGGTTTCTACCTGTAAAGATACAAACCGAGACCATGTCATCAACCGGAGCTGACCTTTCAGGGTTTCAGCACACTGATTGCCCAGAGCGAAACTCACTCCAGGCTGGGTTGGGATCTTCCCTGAACTCTGTAGCTGGCCCCAGAGTCCCTGTCCTGTTGCCTGGAGAAGCTGCTTTAACTTTGCCTCAATTTCCCTGAGCACGGAAGGAGAATTTGGGAGGCTCTAACCGAGTATAAACCCTGCTGGAAACTCTTACTATTATTTGGACATGACTCCAAACATGTGTCCCAGGTTTTCTGGAGATTCTCAGACCTCCTGGCCCAAACCTCAGGTCTGTAAGGAAGCCAGAGGAATGTCTCAGGGTTTACAGGGATTGACCAAACATTCATTTCTCCCCCGAAGGCCAGACCAAGGGGATGGTCTCAGCGGAAACAGCAACGTGGGTATTTTAATGCATGCATAACACATGGAAAGCACATATATGGGTTTGAGTCTCACCAAGTGGCAGGGTGCAGCACAAAGGACAGAACGGAGTGATGCTCATGGACCTGGGAGATCAAAATTCAACTCCCTGTGCTACCACAGCCTCTCTGTAGCACCTTTAGCAAATCATTTTGTCTCTCCACTTTCCTATATGCAAAATGGAGCTGCCTTCATCTATCTTGTCTAGTTCCAGTGCCAGCAACAGAAGGCAAAAACTGCCTCCTCCTGCACCCGCGCCCTTGGCACAGCAGAGCTGTACCCCAGCCCTTGCCTGACTGTGACAAACAAGGCAGCAACAATGGCAATAAATGCACCCGAAAGGCAGCGGCTAAGGATTTCAAGCAGGCAGTTTGGAAGGCAGTGAAAAGCAGCCGGGCACGTCAGCTGCATTTCAGTCACCTGTAACGTACGAATATGTGACACCATCACTCCACTCTTTGTCATGGGCTTGCCAGCAAAGCCTGTCTGAAGGGTGCATTCAAGGGACCACAAAGAGTGCTTGTTCAGTGAAAGGGGCCTTCACAGCACTGAGACAAGCATTTTAGTGCTTCCACGCCTATCTCTGCCAGCTTCCCAAAGCTCTATGGATCTGAGGGAGCAAACCTCTGTGAACAAAGCAAGGTCAAGTGTTAACAGATGGGGAACTCAAGACACAGGGATACAGGAACATCTCCAAGGTCAGACAGAATCCGTGGCAAGGCCAGAGACAGGGTCAGATCTCCAGAGTCTTGTTCTTTAGCCACAAAATTTCCACAAAGAAACCTGTGAAATCTGCAAAACCTCCCATCAGAAGTGGTCCTGCCTGGAGAACGGGCACCAAAACTGGCACAGAAGTCTTCTGGCATGACAGAGAGAGTCTAAAAATCAGTAAAGTGTGAGCTGGATGCCTCACACATACACACGCAGGTGAAGTTTCAGGGATGGGGTGCCAGTTGGTGAACCAGGTGCCCTCCTTCTATTCCTGACTCTGTTCCTTCTGTGCATCAGCCTCCTGGACGTGTCACATCCCATCAATGTACTTGGATCTTCTCCGGAGAGGAAAGGATGCTCTAGACTACAAATGCACTTTGAGATTGCAGTGTGCCACCACTGATGTGCTCCTGCTGACTCTAACTGACCAATTATCTAACGGCCTGGCGTTTGCAGCAAGGGACTCTTTTCAGGATGATGGGCACTGGTTTTCATGACCTCTGCACAGACTGGCTGACCCAGATGCCCCATCAATGCTTGATGAGGCTGGAAAACAATACTCTGCTTGCATTTACATTTCAGCTGTGTGTGTTAGCGCATGTTGCAGATCTACATGCTGTCCCATTACCACTGAGGAGGAAATTAATCCTATTTCCTTGCAGGAGGAGAGCCTTGTCCAGTGGCACTTACCCTTTCACAAATCTCATCCGGAGGCACTAACTTTCTGTCTGCTGCTTGTTTAAAGCGCTTGCCCTTAAGGCGTCACCTCCAATCCCCAGCACTCACACGTCACACCATTCATCTGGGTGATGCGGAGCACAAAAAACCCAATGCCAGCAGCCCCAGGCCTGACCCTGATGCTTTCTCCTTTTCAGACCTACTGCCACCGTTGTGCCCACAGCCAGCATGCTCATTCCAGTTTGTTTTCACGGAGAGAAGAGCCCATTTATTAAAGCCTGACTTTACAGGAGCTAGTGCTGGCACAGCAGTGGGCACACCTCTCAACGGGCGGTCTCATCTGGGGAGCTCCTTGCCAGCAAGGAGGGGACCAGGCATCCTGGGGGCAAGTTCTCCACACCCCTGCGAACTTCTCAGAGCAACAGGCATGTTGGAGAGATGCAACTGATACCAACAGCCACGAAAAAATGCAGCGCAAGGAGAATGCCATGCTGCCGGCCAGCCAGCAGTAGGACTCCAGCCTGAGCAGAGCAACTCACCAGGCAGACCCTGGGTGTCAGCCTCCCGGAAACTTTCACAGTGGAGACAGAAGGGTCCCCCCAGGTCCTTCACAGAGGGACCCATGCCAGGGGTGTCTACCAAACGGCACACGTTGGAGAAGCC
>NW_010200054.1:0-23970 GCF_000695765.1 Mesitornis unicolor | reverse complement strand
AAACCACAAATCACAAAAAGGGCCGGGTTGCGGGCTGTCTCTTTGCGCCGTGTCAGCTGTCGCCGGGCTCCGACGGCGGCCTGTGCCCTCCCGCCTCAGACGCCACAACCCGGCTTCTCAAGGAAACCTGCAGCTTCTGCTCCCTAGAGCCAACGCTGTCCTGGTGGACAACGGTTTAGGATGAATGCCACGGTTCGGCGTCGTGGTGAGGGGTGGTGGGGGCTGCCCTTCACCTTTGTGTCACGCGTGGTGCCGCCTATGGTGTGGATGCACTGCAGGGAACTAAACTCACGTTTCCACTATGAGGAGTGGTTTCCTATCCTGTTAGCTGCATCTGCCTTTCCTGCTGTGGGTCACAGAAAAGTATATACCTGGTAGGCAAAACAGAGCCGAACTATGCGTTACTTATTTCAATGCAGCAACAGGGAAGGATCTCATCTTCCTCCGAAATGGCTCCACACTGCCATCTGACCTTATTTCAGGATCCGTGGTATCCTAAAGGAGCAGTACTCCCTCCGTCACAAAACCAGACAAGGACACCAGTCTCCAGGTTCCATACCTGTTCCAGGGTAGCCACCAGAGTGCAAAGCAGGCATAAACAGATGTATTTGATTTCAGCTGATTTGTTGGATTTGACGAACAACAAAGAAAGTCAGGGCTCAGAAGGGCTAGTTGTTGAAGCCAGAGTGAAGAACAGCCTGTCAGGAATAAAACTGTAGGATTTGCGTGTGCCATGTGTGCTGCAAACACAACTTGCCACTACAGAAGATGCAACAGTGGTGACAAGGTATCCTTTACTCCTCTGGTATGTCTACGCACCAAAGTAATTTAATAACTTTTATATTTTATACAGAAGGAAGTCACAATGTTGAGCTCTCTGAAAAGAACACATGTATCAGTCTGATCCTAGCAGATATTGAGTGGGTGAGTAGAAAAGAGAAGGGAAAAAAAAAAGGCAAGAGGAAGAATGCAGGAAGGCTAGAAGAAAGAAGCTGATGCCAACATTAACAGTTGTAGCTGAGTGATATGTGACAGTCATTTCCTGGCATGAAGGAACATTCTTTTTTATTATTCTGGACTCAAGGCCTTGTATGTGCTTGGAAAATTACTAAAATAAGTGTTCTAAAAGAACAATTTTCTAAATAGATCTCCAGCAGCAACACACTGCCATTGTAGATAAACAAGGAAGAAATTGGCCCTGCATAATTTGGAGCAGGATTCAATATGAAAAAAACACCATCGGTACTATGACAGACATTTTTACTTCTTAAATCTGCACCCACAGCAAAAGCTTATCTAAAATGGTAAGAATCACTGACATAATTTTGATTTCCACAATTCATGGCAGAAACAGGTTGTCAGAAAACAACTGACAGTTTCAGTTGGAGGGTCAAAGAATTTAAGTAATTCTTCTTCATCTCAAACTTAAGAAATGCCAGCCTTGTGCTGCTGCTTTATCCTGCACACTGCTGCAGAGAGAGGAACAAAGTCTCCAGTGGTCCTAACTTGGCATTATATGCTGTTCCACTGTGTGACTTTATCTTCTGCAGGAAGTCAAAATGCTTACCCAGGCACATCAAAAGAAAGAAAACAAGCAAAGCATGCAACCTCAAAAGAAAGCTCTCAACTTCGGAATTCACTTTCTCTGTGATAGTTCAACAGCACATGCATTGCTGACCTTCAGAGCACACTGCAGTACACAGCTGTTTATATAACCTTTGCACAATGAGGAACATGCTTTGCTTAATCCTGTAGTGGCATCAAATGCAGTCAACTGTATTTTGATCCTTTTTTTTTAAGGTTCCCTTACCCTAGAAAAGTTTATGAATAAATGAGAAAACCAAATCAAAGCTTCTTGGTGCAAGGGATTCTGAAGCAATACAGTATACAGGCAAAAACTTTTAATTTTATTTTTTTAAATTTAAAATTGTAAGACAAGTTTCTACATATGCCGGCACATTCTCAATTGGAATAGTTTGAAGCCATAAAGTCGCTGTAGGTTTTCTAGTTTCTATCATAGTGTAGCTTAGACTTAATCGTGACAAGCTCTAATTAAAAGGTTAAAAATTTTAGATTGAGAAACATTCTTATTTTATCATTGTGAAGTCAAGGCCTTGTATGCACCAGGAAATTTACTAAAATAGGTATTCTAAAATAACTTTGTCAATCAGTTCGTCCTTATAGGAGGGTGGAAGGAAGCCTTGGAAAGAAACAGTGAGTAATATTAGCCCTCAGACTTCCCAGGACACTTGGGATTTTGTCGTAGAGAAAAAGATTATGGAAAAATGTTGCAAGATGCTGAACACACACACGCGCGGAGACATGAAACTGTTGAAAGAGAATTTGAAAAACCCTAAAGAAAGTGAATAGGCTAAACTTTGAATTTCTGCCCACAGGCTCAGAGAATCCTTCCCCACTTGCCCCTCTATAATGGGAGAGAAAGGCCAACTTCAGTCTAGGGGGTTAATCTCCCTTAGCTCTTCAAACGGTCCACGTGGGAAGGCTCCCAGAGGAAGCCACTCAGAACAGGGAGCCAGCTCCACCATGTAACCTCAGCACACATGAGCATCTCTTTTTGCCTTTAAAGGGATATGATGAGACTGGCCTTGCTGTGCTTTGTGAATGGCTTGGTTTCCTCCTCCTTCTGTTCCCTAAAAGCTTTTCCCACAATTTATCTTTGAGGAGCTTTTGCATGCTATCAGTGGCTACAAAAGCCTAAGTCATGTTGTTTAGTCCCAGATATTAGTCAAAACTATAAAGGCTATAGAGCTATCCTGTTTCCTTAACTATACCAATTTATACTGAACACTCTTTATTCTTGCAAATGCCTAAGTGCTTTCATGAGAAAACTGAGTAAAACACGCTTCCCACAAAGACAAAATATCTCTTCCAATTAACACAAAATAATTATCTTGAAGCTCATCTCTCTCTGTAAGACTCAAGTCTAAGTTGTTCTCAGATAGTATCAGAAGTCTGAAAAATATTCCCAGCTTCTGGGAAAAATGGGTGAGCAACTGTAACAGAGTCACTGTTTTCTGATTCTATGAAGTGTTCTTCACCAAATACAGCACCTTGTATTAAAATTAAGTATATTGCAAAAAGTAATATAGTTCTTTAAATTAGACAGCTTTGGCCTAACTGCTGCCCTTTTTTTTCCCGTTTTTTTTTAAGAAACTAGAGATCATACAGTATTACAGCTGCTTGTATTTTACAGGAATAAACCATTTTCTACAGATCTGCAACCTGATTTTAGCTAATGATTTCCATGAAAATACCAGCTGAAGTTGTGTGCTTTGATTAATTAGAACAATGATGTAGTATTAAGCCCTGCACTAATATCCATGTTGGCTGATTCTATGCAGAGCTACGAATCAGTTATCCTCACATTTGTATCTGATTGCAAGACCAAGACCATAGACATCAGTTGTGCAATGCACACTTGCCTTTCAAATATCAACTCAAATTAGGTCTAAATAAAACTAAGCTGTTGAAATTACATATGTGTATTTAAGACTCTAATTCAGCAAGATATTTAATTACAATTTATGTTACTTCGTAAGTTTGCCTTTATTTTTTCAAGACCCATGTTGCTACTTAATATATGGTTTGTTGTTTGAATTTTTTTTCATTCTAATAATCGCATCAATTTTGATACTTGAATGTTTAAAGTTATTAAACTGTCCATGTATTTCCTTCTTGGAGATACAGCTTTATTTGCCTAGTTACAAATTTACAAGTTCTTTACTGCATATTGTCACGGCTTCCCAGAACAGCATTTAATGGCATTGGCCTTTGAGTTTAAACCATGTCTGTTTGTCACAGCAAGAAGGGATGTTTTAAAGGTCAGGAAAAATTAATGTAAGAATTGGACCTCAAGAAATTGAATCCTGGAAACTGTTACTGAATATTTATATATATTATATATCATGATATATATGATATATTCATAAATATTAGAACCTGTGTTATGCTATTACTTTTGCCAGTCTTAGGAGCTCCAAGTAGCTAACACAACTGTGCAACTTGCATCAATGTAGGAAAATCAGTCTGACTTTCAAATCTGACCTAAGCTCCTCCCTGTTGGAAGTCATTTAAATTTAAGCAAAATCAGTAGAATTTATAAAAAACACAAGTGCAAAGGCATATATACAATGTCTTCTAATACACAACAATTTAATGGGAAAATTATGTCTCTCAAGTGGATATATCCAGTGGTCTTTATCTGTGAGGTCAGCCCCTTCTTGCTGGCTGCGCACATGCTACCTCCAGCTGCACCGTAAAGGAAAAAGAGCCACAAGACTTACCTCGGAGGGACCTGATTCTCACTGAGAATTTTTGGTGTCCTCTCAAACTGACTGCTTTAATGGTTTCTTCAGCTAAGGCTTCTTGAGGGGACCTAGTGCATACTAGATAATCAATGGACATCACAGTTCAGTAAATGAAATCATTTAATTGTTTCTCTTTGGGAAGAAAGTTCACAGTAGAAACCAATTATATGTGGGAGCTGAGTCTGTTCCCTTTGATGTCAGTGTGTAAACAGCACCAGTGGAAAAAGAATTCAGCTTTTGGAATTTATAATACTCTTGCATCTCTGCAGTAGTTGGGAAATAAAGGAAACAGAGTGAACTGTAGCAATGATCCACAACAACGAAAATCAGATGTCACCCACTAGGTAATAAATAGTTCTTGTACAGTGTAACAGGCTATGAGTAATGCACGTTGTGACTAAAATCAGAGGGGAGAGAGCTTCAAAGAAGTCCGTTTATTCAGTCTTTGTAGGCTTAAAGCATATATTGCATACTTGGAAATGAAAGATCTCTCAAAGCAATGACATTCATAACTCATTCTTTGATGGACTAAGCTTTCTTGTTGTAAGCTTTCTTCTCCATCCATCAAATAGCAATCACATTAAAGGAACATCTGTACAGTCTTGAGGAACTCACTAGACCTGTCTTTCAATGCTCTCACCTTCACTGATTTGTGTTACCTTTTTCTCTTTTAAAGTTAGGACATGGAAAAGACTTCAGAAATTTAAAATATAAAACATTTTATATTTAAAACTCTCTTCAAATGTCTGCTACACTTTTTTAGGACAGGAAGTTGATGAGTTTTCCCAAGACATGCAAAAAGAGTACTTGCACTGTATATTTCATATAGAGCAAATAAAAGCAGCCACAGAAAGATAAAGGTCTTGGATTATCTTCCATGTGATTTGCTGACTAAACGTACCAAACAGCCTCTTTTCCCTAGCAGTGCTTCCCCAGGGCAACCGGCCCACGGGAGAGCCCTGGCTGTGAACTCTTCGGGGCAGTCGAAAGAAACCTCATTAAGGAGGTTTCTCTCCTTTTACCTGAGGCGATGTTTGTTTTAGGTAAGTGTTCTTTGGGAAGCTGAGATAAAGGAGGGGCTGAAAGGCCCAGGCAAGCACCCAGCCTGCCGCAGGCTTCAGACCCATCTCATGCCATGGAGGGTGCAGCTGCAGGGCTCCCGCTCCAGGCTGCAGCGGGGCGCAGCTCCCATCCCTCCCGGGGCGCCCGGCGTCGCCTCGGCCCGGGGAGCGCCCAGAGAGGTAAGGCATGTGCAGGGAGGCTTTTTTTCAGCAGCTTTCCTCTCAAAACTCCGACTGTAAGTAGCATTTGAATGTAACAATTTCAGCATGGAATAGACAACGGAAAACAATTTCCAATTTCAGAAGTAAAGGGCAAAAAGTTTTTGAAAGCGTTTCACTTGGAACAGGTATTTTATTTCTTTTGCCAATATTTTATCCTTTTCAGTCAAGTATTTAAGAACTTATAAATAGAAGTAAATGAAAATTAAGACTGTGATAACTGATTCATTATTTTTTAAAGTTTATTTATAAATAATATCATATTATTTTTAACATATTATTTCCATTATCAGATGGAAAGTACTGTTAAAAAGAGCGCACATAATTGCAGTCACACCCCCCCCCTCCACCAAACAAAAGGCAGATGTAGCATCCACCACTGTATATGCTGTCTTAAACTCATTATATGGGATTGCCCATGTCAGCTTAATGCTGGAGTTGCTAACTCAGTAAATAACCAGCCACTCAGTGACAACATGGAATCCGTATTTAGACATACTGACAAAGAGGGAGGATTCCTTTTTATTTTGTAGCAGTGCTGCATAAATAAAAATATTTCAGTATTAATTACATCATCACTTGGAGTTCAGTGCAGTCACTTTGAATTGTGACATCTTAAAGGGAAATGACACCTCAGTTAAATATGTGCAAGTGATTGTCTAGTTTGTGTAATCAGATCGTAGACAGAAGAAAGACTAATATTGCCATAGAAATCAGACTTCCAAATCAGAATGTATTGAAAATAAAAAAATCGTGCTAATTCAGAAGATGACAGCAGAATCTAACAGAAGAAGCTGTACTGTACAGATATTACCACAAAGAATTGACTGTGGAAGTGCTATTCTGTCTTAATCTTTCAGCAGCCCTGCTTTATGGAGGCCCTGGATGCTCACAGCAAGAGACAGTGAGATGACAGAGAATCAACAAATGGTGAGACTAAATTTTAGAGAAAATAATCCTTATAGAAAACAGGTGCAGAAATTGAAACCATTTGAACCCAGGAAATGAGGCTTGGTCATCTACTCATTTGTTCTTTCAAGTATTTCTTCATTGTTAGAAAATATGGCTCAAATTACAGTGTTCTCTACATGATAATGGTTAAGATTATATCTACTTTTGTATCAGATATAGAATCATTATCAGTTCTTAAAGAGCTGCAGAAAACACTGCTTACTCAAAACAACCTTGATTTTAACAGCAGTTTTTATTTGTTTAATTATAAAAATGAGAATATCCTCACTTTGAAATTTCCAGGCCTAGTCTGTAGATGATACTTTGTATACAGGGGGAGATTGAGAGAAAATTACTTTAAAATGAAATTTTAAAAAACATAACTTCAGTTGCACAATTTTATTGATTGGAGTTTTTTTGGGAGGCATGTTGCTATAGCTAAACCAGTTAGGAAATCAACAGAAAATTGTATTTTAAAGTAGCTCTTATTGCCAAGTGCTTTTGAAAGGCACTGTGATTATTATACTTACTTGTGTAGGAAGATTTGTTAGGCTCGAAGAATAAAAATAGAGCTTGAAGCACTTTCAACATAGGTTCTGATGCTGCAAACTTTAAAAAATGTATTGAAATGGTGCTACTCCCATGCTTATTTTTAAGCACTTTCATAAGATTTTGCAGCATCTGAACTACAGTTACTTCTTCAACTTTTCACCAAAGGCTCAGCAGTTTAAGACAACCCTCCTTAGTGAAAATCTTTAAAGACTCACAATGTCTACTAGATTCTAACATGTGCAACACCTTTTTACCTTGTACTCTTTGACTGCTGAAACTGGAGGTTGTAACGGAACAGATCTGAGGGGGTGCCACACTCGTCCCAGCAGGTGTCTTGGGAAAGCATGCGGAAGAATGTCCTTCCCAGCAGTGTTCCAAGATTTGCCAGAGGCACCTTTAAATTTGCTAAGGACGAGAGGAGTCTTACTCTCATGAGAGTAAGAATGATTTCAAGAAACTAAGGTTTCTGAAATCAGGAAGTTGTGATTTATTACTGAAGTTACATTTTTGTAGAAGAATTTATTCAACCAGCTCAAAAGTTTTAATTCACACTAGGGCTTCTGCCCACTTGTGTGAGAAAAACAAACCATATATGAAGTTTGCCATACTCATGCTAAGACCTTGGCATTGTTTCAAGCCAAGTATAACTGAAATGGTTTTCAATTTTTTGACATCTCTTCTTCCTCCCAGAAGCTTCTCAGATCCTTCTTATCCATCTTATGGTCCATCCACACTGCTTCAGTATGCTAGGTGCCTCTGTAACTTGGGACCTAATGAGGGCTGATGGAGGGCTTTAGGAGCCCTTTCACATGCTTTATAACAGCGTCACGAACAACTGAGGAAGGATGCTTGGCTACTGCATGTAGTGCATAGGTTGGAAGAGGTGCTCACTAATGCATACCTACATACCACAGCTGTGGAAGACAAGAGGTATCTTCAGCAAAGTTACTATGAGGTTTCTAGCAGAAGGCCTTCAAAGGTGGATTGAGCTCAATGTTTTTGCTAGCTAGTTGCCTGCTGGCTACTTTTATGTTCTGCAACGTATACATACAAATGCCAATGCTTTACAGATAAGTAGATACTCCAAACACTGGAGAATGAAGCAAATAAAAGTTTCAATATCCTCTGTATAATTAAAAAAAAAAGGTTAGGAATATACATATAAGAATCTAACCTGAGAATTGAAAGATGCAGAGCAAAGCACTAAAAAAAAATACTGGTAAAAAAAAATTTTAACTAATAATTTTAACTCTATTGCCAGGAACATATGTTACAATATATCCTATAGTTACCTATACATAATATGCTTTTCTTTATATAAAAAGTAACACTTTTCCTACTACCTACATTCAAATATGTAATTATTTATTCCCAAAGAGAAGCCATGACAAGTAATTTAAAGTAACTATTGCCATATCTACAACATAATACAAATTAACACTGAATGTTTTCTGCTGTGTACAAACTGAGTTTGATTTTGCCATTAATTGGCTTTTATCAGAATTACTTCTCAGAAATGCTGTATTATAGTATGAAAAGAAAGAAAACATATATATTGTATGTTTAATCAGTATGTATTATTATCACATATATATTATATACGTATATTACATATATAATACATATGTAATTATTTTCAAATAATATGTCTTCCAAAGAGAAGACAGTAGAAAATGCAGGTCAATAAAGATAAAAAGATTATTTTAATTTTAATGTAAATATGAAGGGAGAAAAATTCGGTATTTAACACAA
This sequence comes from Mesitornis unicolor, assembly GCF_000695765.1. Classification (NCBI taxonomy): domain Eukaryota; kingdom Metazoa; phylum Chordata; class Aves; order Mesitornithiformes; family Mesitornithidae; genus Mesitornis; species Mesitornis unicolor. The sequence goes on along the minus strand of NW_010200054.1, from coordinate 15,107 downwards.
ATATTATGATCACACCTACAATGTTCAGCTAGATCAGGAGTCCATTTTACTAGGTGCTGTGGAAACAAAGTAAATGAGTCTCCTGATTAAAAAAACAAAACTCAACAAAACCCTAATAGCCTGAAAACAAATAATTTTGGCTACAGGACAAACAAGTGGGTATGAGAGAAACAGACCAACACAAAAGGTACAGAGAGAATTTTCTAGGACCCCTTACTCATTCTGTAGCCCAAGGGCTTTTTGGGGCCCACCAAAGTACCCATGCTGAAACTTACTTCCTCAGAAAGACAAATGAGTTGCTCTGACAATGGCAAAAGTAATCTCTTTCTGTATATAGCAGAGAGGATGATATCTAGCTTCTGATCACTAGGAATTCTAGTATAGCAAAGCAAAATCTTCCTATTGATGCAACATCAAGTTTCTAGCAAGAGGAGGAAACAAGAAGTCTTCTTGTTTTAAGATATGGAAGAGAATACATGCCTGCAAAATGTAGTGATAGGGCTCAGTGATTTCGGGAAATGCTTTCAGGTTTACATTCCAGTTTTATAATCTTAATGGGATTTAGTAACATTAACATTTGCAAACTATGGGGTTTTATTGTGACATTAATTTAAAGCAATTTATTCTGTGCTAAATTTAATTTTTATATTTGAACTATATTTTTGCTACCTACTCTGTTGTATCAAAAATGCTTGCTTTTTTATTGCTGTTTACATAGAAATATGAGATGCCAGTTATCTTTTCATTTTACTGTTTGGACTCTTGGATGCTTGTGTGATCTTCCATTACAATTAGGCGTGTGTACTTGAACATTCCATCTCCAAACTACTGGTTACTGTGGTTAAAGAGGTATTTTATAAACTCTAACCTCCCAATCCTTTAAACTGACTGAAAGTCTTTTTTTCTTCCAATTACTGAACTTCCATTTGGTGGTGTTACTAGCTCACCCATTGCCATAGATATTCGATAAGAACTTAAGTAAAATGTACAGCTTAATGACTTTATTGCTCTTTAAATGTACAAGTTCAAATGCTTTGTTAAATGTGCAACTATTGGCAGGCTGTGGGCATATATATTCTCTGAAGTACACTTAGTCAAACAACATGCAGCACAGCAGACGAAGCAACATTACTGTAGAATTTTAGTTACCTGTAGAAGAAAAAAGTGAAGTCTTCATTTTTACCCTATTCTAATTAATAAATATGTCTCTTTACAGTCAGAACTGGATGGCCAACTAATAAATTTGAGGTCAAAGGGAGCCCTGGGGTTTCAACATCCAGTGAGGTGAGTTAAATCCTATCACTTGATACAAGAAAAGTGACACCTTCCAAGACAAGACATGTTTATTCTCACTACAAGTATGTTTGTCTCTGGGGTATCTCTTTTTACTAACACAGTTTGTTTCCTCACCAGACTCCGTATGTTTTTATTCCTCCACAAGGAAAGATGCCCTGAAACAATATGCTGATAATGAAAATAAGAAAAAGTATTCTTAAAGGAAAAAATGTTCTTCTATGTTTACATTTATTAATATGATAACAAGCCCACAGATAATTAACATGAATGGCTGCTAGTGGGATGTGACTTGTTTCAGATCTGTGTCTTGAAGTTGCTTATATTTGCTCTTGAATAGAAGTTGAACTCCAGGCACAGCTTTTCCTATGCTTGGGATATTTATAAAGGTTTTCACCAACATTTAGATTCTTTAAGGCTTAATGATGTAGAAACTCCTGATTTGGACTTTAATTTGGAGGAGGAAAATTAAAGGAATATTCCTCTTCTTTACAAGCACTTGTTTTTATAAAAGTTGTAGAAGCTTAAATTCTATGTGACCGCTATCACTGTCAAATTTAATTGAAAACTGGCCAAAGTGGAACCAAGAGGAAGAGATGTACATACATATGCACATAAAAACATGTATGTATACAGACTGCACAAGTTTTGCTTTAGTGGGTAAGTGGTGAAAACCTGAAATGTAAATTAAGACTTTTATGATTTCAATACAAAAGAATATGTATTTTGAAATTCCTCTCAGTGTACACCTCCTCCTCCACCTGGAGATATAAAATCCATTAAGATCAACCTCCATGCATGAGGCAACCCACCCCAATCTTAACCTGGTGTCTTAATCTTAATTCCAGAATCCCCGAACGTTCCTCAAACTTCCCCCAGTCACACGGGACACTTCCATTCTGAACTGCGCTAAAAACCAAACCAAAACAACTCAAGCACACATCACTGCCCTGGCAAGACTATCAGGGCAGAACCTTAGATAAATGCAGTACACAATATGCCCAAAGCAACTGAGGTAACTTAAAATCAACAGTACCTTTTAGTTAGCAACTTTTAAAACACCTGGAACCCTAGGATTTTTCTTCCTCCAAAGAAGGATAAAAATAGGTTTTAATACTCAAGATAGCTTATCTGGGAAAGTGTTGCATAGTTTTTCTTTTATCTTAAAATATCTTTTCTTATTAGACTTTATTTGCCCAAGTCCAAATCCCAAAAGTTTCTCAATAATATTGGAGAGAAGGTTCTGGCGAGTTTTCCGGTCCAAGCTACAATTCATTTCTACAATGATGACACAGACTCTGAGGAAGATGAAGAAGAAATCAGTTCAGCCCAACCATGAGCAGTGGTCAACCTTGACAGTCACAAAATAAAAGTTAAAAAATCAAGAGATAAAAAAAGAACTGTGAGAAACATATGGACAAACATCTGACCAAACAAATACATCAAAGCTCAAAAGAGAACTATTTATAATTATGTTACCAAGAAGAATGAGTCAATGCAACTGGAAACTAAGAGGAAATCCTTTTGTGTTTTGAGAGACTTTTAAACAAAACCCTGAAGCTGAACAAAAGATTACAAGGTTTAAATCAAGTTGATTTAAGTAACACGAAGTAAGAATATTAAGAACACTGTGCTTAGTTACTCACTATTTTTTGACATTGCAGTTCTGATAAAATGAAAATAGGATTCATTATGAGGCATTATAATGAAATGTACAGCCCCAAAATAACCTGAAGGTTTTGGAACACAATGTTTGAATTCAAGCAAGAAATTATTTAAAATGCAAAGACTTGCTTATGAGCTGCATGAGGCATGTTTATTTTGCTAGAAATGCCGTATGCCAAATTGATCACACCAATTTCCAGTATAACCCCCTGTCAGGACAAGTTCTAAATGACAGTTGTGATATTTTCTGGGGTCCTTTCATTCTATTTTTATCAGATTCTTCCCCTGCAATCAGAAAAGTGCCTTTTTGTCAGAAAAAAATGATTTAATGACACACTAAAACACGCCTTACGTGCCACATTTTTGTCTTCACCAAAATATTCAAATCTTACTACTATAGTTTAGAGTGCTTGAATCTATGATTTTAATATAAGTGACTTACTGTTGATTCCCATCTAGTGGGGTTTGGTTGTGTAGCTTACTTCCTTGATATTTACTTTAAATTGATGTTCAGGAAGACTGTATTTACTAATTTTCATAAGCATCTTTATCTTATGTACAATGTAGACACATTTAATCCAACACCATTATTCCACTAGCAAAACCTGCTTTTTCAGTATAGTTTATTTCATACAGAGAATGGCTATAATCTGTTGTATTTCACCTTTTGTTTGCATAAATTGTGTATGCTTAGAGAGTTTGCCAGTACTTGTCTTGCTATGCCAGCATTTTTTAATTAGCTCAAGGATTAGCTATTTGGCCCCACTATGTTTCAGAATTATTATGCTTCAGGTATCTGCTCCCTAACCAAAACTGCCATAGTTTCCCCACAGACAAGGCAAAGGCAGAATCCAAGATTCTTGGCCTTTTCTACACAACTCTTTGTGGTATAGGTAAGGTCAGACAGTTGTGAGAGCCACTGAAAGTGTGTGTCAGGTCTTCCTCTTAGTACAATGTGCTGTGAAACAAAGCAATAGCATTATAAATTGTAAGTATTATATAATGCAATAGCATTATAAATTGCCAGCAGCATGCCAGGACACCACCAGGTTCCAAGTTGATTTTTGGCTGATGAAGTCTACTGAATATTTTGAGAAATGGAAAGTATTGGTTTCAGTGTGCTAACTAATTTTTAGGAGTGTTGGTAAAGAACCTTTGGTCAGTAGAAGCAGCTTCAGATGGGGTAACATGAGAGAACAGATGCAGTGTAGACAGTGGCCATACACACTAACAGAACTACCACATCAATACTGGATGGGGCATCATTCCAATTTTCCTGGTAACATGTCCAGGTGGGATCTGAACATTTTGAACCTGTCTAGAATTTCCAGACCTACAGCAAACCAAGTGGAACAGTAGCTCCATTAAAAATATTCCTAGGCAGAAAAGAGGAGCAGTTTTAGACAAATGCTGGAGGTTTGGAAATCCCAGACAAGTGGCCACTGGATAAATGTAGATAGACTATCCAAAATGCAAGCCATGAGTCTGCTGTATCCCAGAAAATTATATTTGTACTTGACATGAATGCAATAAAGGGGGATAGGGTGGTGGGTGGAAGGATGATCAAGTATATAGATGACACAAACAATAAAACAGATCAGCCTGGAAGACATGGTTTAATATAAAAACGTAGTCTTTTAACACCTTGAGTAGCTTGGAGATGGTGGAGAATGATTGAACTTTAATGAAAATAGTGAGCAGCAAGTTAAAAACAAAAGGAAGCGCTTAACTTAACTTGTGATTACGCTGTGATGTTGCCGAAACTATTTACCTACTTACAAAAAGTTAATGAAAGATTTTAATAAGAAAAATACAAAGATACATCTGGCTCAGAAGTTGGACATTGTTTCAGGCTGAGGAAGTATTCTGGGAAAACCTGGCTAGCTTCTTGCTCTAATCTTTGCTCTTACTACTATAGCACACATTAATAGCCAGTGTTGGAGACAGGATATTAGCCATATTTATCTTTGGTCTCTGGTGAATCAGCCATTTAAATATTCATATATGGGCTACATTCTGGATGCATCAGATGTAGATTTAATGACATAAGCAAGAGCTGTTACAAATCCACACATCTGAAAAAGAAAAAAATACCTTAAGAGATGGTATTTTTGTCTGTTTTGTCTATTTTTGTCTATCTGTTCCTTCAGACAGTAGAACAGACACTGTCATTAGAAAAATACAATTAGATAATGGATGACAGTCTTACCAAATGCTGTTAGAAATACTAAAACAAATCATTTTGTGCATCTGCTGAGGTCTGACAACATTGTATTGGCCTAAACGGATTCAATTTCTCAAGTCTCTGCTACGCATTCCATTTGGTTCCCCGTGTATTGTCAAATTCAATTTTCAAATTAAGATAATATTACTGTACTATTTACCTGATTAGAAATATTTAACTACAGTCATTAGAGGTAGCCAAAACTGTATTACCCTTTTCCTATCAGGCCAGCATTTTTTTTTGCCAAATAACTATCTTTTAGTGTAAAAATGTCAACATACCTTTATTTGCACACTTAAATAAAATGTGCATTGTGATCCCTTACCAGCTTGTTAATAATTAAGAGAAGACTGAAAGTGCACTAATACAGCATCTCTGTTATTCAACTGCAGTTAACTTTCAGTTTTCACTTCTGGTTTGTTACTTCATCTGCGATTTGACCTTGCTAAATTTTCAGTGACCTTAGAATCCTCCATCATTTACAGGAAAAAGATAACAAAGCATCCCCAAATAATTAGTTTATCATGAGCTTACTACTTCAAAGACAAGACTAGAAACACAGCATTTGACAGACTAAATTGTTGGCTCAGGACCTCTGTTCCACAGAACTTCCCTTAGTAGTTCAACAGCTGCAACCATTCCAGTAAATGCTATTTCTCAGTTTCCATTGTCTAAAATTATGACAGTAAAAGACAAGTTAATGTTCTACTGCTACATGAATGCCAGAGAGGTATCCAGATGATGTCTACACTTTTATATTTTTATTGTATGTATTCACACAAAAAATCAAAATTGAAATACGTTCATAAAACAGTCTTGAATTCTACTTCCAAGCTCTTTTAAGACAAGCTCTTGAAGGATACATATATTCAAGGGAAGCATATCCTTGCATGATATTAAAGTTTGCCGAGTGTTCTTTCTGAATACGATGCAGTAATAATTTGGATTAAGAGAAAAAAAAAAACTATCATGGGAACATTTTTTTTCCTCAGCTGCATTTATACTGAGAGAGTAACAACAGTAGCAGGACTAAATTGCCACAACTGGGAAAAGGCAGTTCTCACAGTAGTGGCTTTATGAGCTCTAAAGACAAAATCCATGCAATTCACTGAAACATCTACCATTTAATTACACTCCATACAATCACAATTTCCAGGCTGCATTAATCTATCAGCTGCTTTTAGCAAAAAGCTGAGAATTAAGTTGATAGATAAAAACTGCACAGCATACCAACAAAATTTACTTTGGCAATCTCTCTGTAAGGAAACTGGAAAAACAAGACTAAATGCTTCCAAAACTTTCTCCACATAATACGGTTCAATTCATGAATAGAGGGACAGATACAAAAAACCTCATTCATCTCAGTTGCTTTAGAGCTCTCCGGAAATCTAACAGTACAGCAGCAAGCAGGACTTTGCATTAAACATGTTAGCCACTCAAGTGTCCTTGGAAAAGGTGCATTATGGAACGAAATATATTTACACAGAATGATTTATTAACTATTCTGTTTGTAAGAAATATTTTATCATTTACACCCACAAATGAAATTGAAGTCTGCAGAAACTGCCTGGTAAAGAAATCAGGTATTCAAAAAGTCCTTTTCAAAAGAGCTTTAGTAGGGAGTTTCTCATTGTACCTATCGGTACATTGCCAACTGCTTTTACAATTTCCAAGTTCAAATTGTTTACATTATAAATAAAACATTTAATTGACTGTTTGGTGTTTTGCACTTTAATTTAGCCCAAGGGGATTTGCAGAACTTTAGTTGCCCTCCTCCTGCCTCCGAGGTGGGAAGGGGCACCAAGATAACTTCCCTTTTTAACCCCTTATTCATGGACCACAACGCCTTCAGAGATGCGCTTACTCCAGTGTGGTCTTACCCACAGTCACAGTCCCTTCAGAAGTAAATCTGCTCCATGGCCTTCTTAATGGCTGTAGTCCCTCCAGGAGTATACCTGCTCTGTTTTGGAAGCCCACGGCCACACACTTTGAGGTGCTCCAGTACAACCTCATGCACAGCCACTGATGCTTCAAGGTGTGCCTTCTCCAGTGTGGGCTTACCCTTGGGCCACAATCCCTCCAGAGGTGTACCTGCTGCAGCGCAGGTATAACTACAGCCACAGATGCTTTGAGGTATACCTGCTCTGGCATGGACTTATCCATGGCTACAGATGCTTTGAGGTGTTCTGCTCCTGCATGGACTTGTCCACAGGTCACAGTCCCTTCGACTCGAGTTGACACTGGAGTTCCAGCCTGTCCAATACAGCAGCACAGAAACAGCAGCGATGCCCTGGCCACCTGCCTGCCCAGGCACATCACCACTGCTGTTATCAAAATGTGCCCAGGCACAGCAGAGTGAGGTGATAAGCAGAAAAACACTACAGCACACAGCAAAAGCAAAAAGCAACCACTAAGGAGCACCAGACTCTAATATACAGTTCATAGCTAAACAGCAATAACAGCTGCTAGATCTTATTTATATAAGATTTAGCACATTCCAATCAAACCTGTTGTTATCTCAAATGCTTCAAGCCCCACTTGGGGGCTTGGGCACTGAAAAGGACTGTCATGGTTTAACCACACAACCACTTGCTTACTCCCCCCTTGTGCAATGGGGCAGAGAATCAGAAAAGTGAGAAAACCTGTGGGTTGAGACAAAGATAGTTCAACATGTAAAGCAAAAGCTGCACACAAGCAAAGCAAAACAAGGGATTCCTTCACCACTTCCCAGCAGCACGCAGGTGTTCAGCCATCTCCAGGAAGGCAGGTCTCCAGCATATATAACAGTTACTCAAGATGACAAACACCATCACTCGTCCCTCCTTTCCTTCTTCTTCCTCCAGCCTTATATGCTGAGCATGATGTCATATGGTATGGGATATCCCTTTGGTCATCTGTCCCAGATATGTCCCCTCTCAGCTTCTTGAGTTGAACTCACTGGTGGGCTGGGCTGAGAAGCAGAAAAGGCCTTGACTCTGTGTAAGCACTGCTCAGCAATAACAAAAACATCCCTGTGTTATCAGTGCTGTTTCCAGCACAAATCCAAAACATTGCCCTGTACTAGCTACCATGAATTAACCCTACCCCAGCCAAAATGAGCACAATTCTCTATTCCCAAGGCTTTTCTTTCAATACATAACTTGAACATAATCTATGCTGTTGCTATGCTTTCCTTTACAGCTAAGATGGAAAGAAGAGAGACATGCTCTACCACCTTTACACAAATTTGGCAACCCTGGTGCTATTATTTAATTTGGCATGCTACCTATTCCTTTGAAACAGTGCAACTTTGTTAGTTTTTAATGACGTTTACGCACACACATTCATTCAAATACCATTTGGGGGGAACCTGTCTTATGAAATTAAGTTTATAGCAAGATGTATAAAATGCCATCAATCTCCAGTACAATAAAAACTGCAGAAGAATCCTACAAGGTGCATTAAAAAGCATAGCCAAAGTTTTATCATTTGGTTTTTTCAGGAACAATGCAGCTGGTCTAACTGCACTGGTTACTACTGGTTGTGCTGTAACAATACACCATCAGTAAGTCAGAAGGGTGAAAATGAGGGCAAATTTTTTTTGTCCTTTATTTATGTATTTTTTCCTCAGTTTCTGAGAAGAATGGATGGATACCTGATATCCAATCTTTGAACAGGTGTGTTTTGTAAAGAAAGACACTACTACCAACACATTTAAATCATTTCAGATTTTTTCCTGAGTAATATCTAAGGCAAAATCTATATCAATCCCACTAAACAACTACAGCTACAAGTGTGCTGTGTATTTACAAACAGCACAGTCTCTCTTCTCTTTGCTGGCAGAGTTGCATATGTTTTCCTTAACTGCAGTCATAGGCAAGACCATGAAATGATGGATCCCAAACACCTGCAGTTCTCTACAATATATTTATTAGTCCATACACACTGTGTTACCTGGTTTTATTTTGACAGAGGCAATTTCTGAAGCATCAAACATTACTCCCAAGTTGAAGAAAAGGTCACCGCAGTGTCTTTGAAGCACCGCTACTCAGGAGTGACAGAAAAGCAAAGACTGAGTTTCATGCCTGCAAGTTTTACTTAAACAAATGGCCTCAGTTTGCCTCCTCGCTTAGCTGTCTGTGTTAGTTTTCCCATAATTGTGAGGTCCACAGTTAAATGAAATGGCAGATTCATCACTGATACAATCTTTGTCCAAGGTTTACAGTCCCTTAATTTGTGTGCTTTCAGGGCTTGAGGGCATTTTCCAGTAGCTTTTCTTTATCCTGAAGGGATTTGGGCATCCTTAACAGGGGACTAAATTAATCCTTACATCAAATGATACCAGAAACGTGGCCTTCACTTGTCGTCAATTTAGAATTAAAAACGAAATTGCTTTTTTAGAAGGCAAAAAGAACATGAAACACAAGCAGAAATTACACAGAAAAAAAAGATTACAGTCAATACTTCAGTGTCTACAATGTGATTAGAGAATTGTCAAAAAAGTAAATATATCTTCATGTCTGTTGATCATAAGATCTTGAATTCACCCTATTTATGGGTGTTTGAACATGTAAATTAAAATTAATAGAATGGCAAAGTTGCGGTAGGAGAGAGAAATAATAGAAACTGGGGGCAAGCTAAAAAAAAAAAAAAAACAATAAACATACCAACTTTTCAAGTCTTTTGAAGTCTACAACTATCAAATAAACACTGTACTAAGTTACAGTTGTTAGGCTCAGGTACAAATACTCATTCTTAGAAGTGCTCCCAAACCACAATATACCTAAAATCTACTATTGCAGAGTGAAACATTGAAAAGCATTTTTTCCTTCATTAAGAAGGCATTTTTCTCCGACCCGTAATCCCTAGCTTATTTTTTATTCTCCAAATGCAGGTGGAAAAAATATCAAACTACTACAGACTAGAGGACCAAAACCCTACAAATTTTGTATTCATACCAGATTTATTATTACCAGGTCTTAAAACTTCCCACAGCAACCGATGGTTGTTTTGACTGTTTTCTAAAGAACGAGCATAAGATTATTCACACAAATATTAAAAAAACCCCTTGTTATCTTTTAATGAAATAACAAACAATAGTGAGGCTCTATTCACTGGTCTTCATAACTGAAGTAAATAACCTTGACCACTGAAGAAAAATGGATTAAAACCCGTAATAGCTGGGTTTGTGACTCGTGGAAATAAAAGGAAATAAATTTTTTCTCTCTGCTCAGTAACACATACATGAAAGAAAATTTGTTGTATAAGAAACATTTGAACCATTGCCATAACAAGATACTGTGCTCTGTGCTCTAACCTTCTCTATAAGAAGATGGATTTGTGGGTTTCTCTATTTCCCGAAATTTCCTTGAACCTATTTCTCTGTATTTTTAAGAATGGTTAAAAAAGAGTCATTTCAAGACTTGTTTCATTAAATTTTCATAACCCACCTTATTTCTGGTAATTGTGGTATTTTAATAAGCCCATCAATCATTTTTGGGGAAAAAAAACCCAACAGATTTTGCTGAGTAAAGAACTTCATTAAAAAAAACCCCAAAACAACCATAAACCCAGACCACTATACACCTTTATCCAGGACAAATATAGAACCACAAAATATGGCTAACTTTAAACAAGTATAAATTAGCCACATTTTATTACTATTTACAAATGAAAATGGTATATTTACAATGTAAACACTTACTGAACTTGTAAAAAGTAAGTAATAGAATGCTATTTTAACTCACAAGAACGGTTAAATAAATTAATGTAGCATAATTCTCATACTAATGTAGGGAGGCACATGCATAATGTAATAATAATAATACATCAACCCATTTCAGTGTCAATTTTTTTTTAAAAAGCTTAGTTTTGCAAGCAGAAAGAGGTGGTTTGTTTTTTTTTTTCTTCAGTTTGGAGAGGTTTTGGTTTTCCTTATGTAACAGTTCTACTAATCCTTTATACAAACAGACCCTAATAACTACTATCTGCTATTGCAGATTCCTTTCTCAGGAAGGAAAAACATTCTGTTTACTTCACTGATGGGAATATCTCTCAATGCTGGAATTGCTTCTTCTTGAAATTTCTTCTGTTGCTGCTTTTTTGCATAGTTATCTGCCGGAGACAGAGAGAACATCCCACACGTTAAAGATTTTTTTCTTTCAAGAAATGTTATCTAATGCAACACTAAATTTAGCTAAATTAAAATTAGTCTAAATTTAAATTTAGTCTAAAATTTAGTCTTTAATTTAGTCTAAAAGTAAATTTAGTCTAAATTTAGCCACTCTAAGTGATGCTGAAAACCCCATCTTGCTGAGGTATAACAAGATGGTCATCAGAAACACTTTACAACAACATGTATTAGCAGAGCCCCTGAAGAAATCAACCCTACTCTCCTGTTGAAGTCACTATCTGGGATTTTGCTTGGTTTAAGATGCTGTGTAGCCTTAAACCATGATTACCCAAAGAGAAAAAGAACAAACAAACAAACAAACTCCCACAGTGAATAGCTCAGTCTGTATTCTGAACACTTTGTACTAGGATTTTTGCCGAGAGATGCTGTCTACCCTCCTTTTATCTCGGCTGCTTGTTGCCATCACCACACAGCACCCATTCCTGCAACAGCATAACCATTTTTCTGGGTGCACTTTGAACACAACTATGGAACCGTTCACTCTGAAAAAGAAATTTTTCAAATATAGTTGTTTTTCAAAAAGAGGACATCTCACATCCACATGCCATACAGCCAAACAAACTCTTGGGTTGACACCAAATGAGAGGGTGACATAGGAGTGTGAATGAGCGGCCAGGAACACAGGAATATCTAAATGGCAGCTCTTGACAGAAGCATTGGAGTAACACATCTGAGCTACAGCCTCACCCCTTTTTTTTTTTTTTTTGCTTTGCAGCTCAGTGGAACATAGTACTACATATGTATTTTCTTCAAATGATGCAACTTCAGGAGTTCTAGCAGTAGGCAACTTCCTTGCCAGATTTTACAGACTACACTTTTTCTAACAAAAACGGCCACCTGTAAATAGAAGGCCATCTGGAGGAAGATGCAGCTGCCTGGAGAACTTTGTGAATGCCTAGAACAGGTGTCCTTGGCAGGAATAAAGGCTATGCAAAAATTGAGAGAAGAAATGAAGAACAGCTGTTTTTAGACAGGGGATCGCTAACATATCTGACCAGGCATCAATATTGCAGCACCCTCCTTTGTACCACCTTGACTCCTGCACAGCTTCCCACTTCTGTCACTGCTGTTCACGCCCCTCTTTCCATGACACTCTTCACTCATCTGTAATGCAAGGTATAGGGTTGGGAGAGTATTATATGCCTGAGACCTGTTCCTCTAATACGATCTGTTTTACTAACAACGTACACTTTACTAGTTGGAAACCACTGCCATAGGATGGCAAAGAGGGAAGAGTCAGGCTTGTGGCTATCTTTTCACTCTATTACTTCAGTACTTCCAAAACATCTTTTCTAGATCAAAATATTTAAAAGCTTAAAACTGTATTTATATTACATATAGCTACATATATATATTTACAGAAATTATCAGTTAAGTATCAAAATCTTTAAAAAGCCACCAATAATATTACCTGTAATTGTATGTGTAGAGTTAAGTGGAGCTGTACTCATCATGTTAATACCAAAAAGTAATATATAACCAATTCCTATGGCAACTAATAGGTATGCTGGCAAAGCAACTGCCCAGTACCTGAGGAAAAAGATTTTAAAGTTTACATAACATAATAAGAAACACCTTACAACATAATAGTCCTAATGCAGTGGTCGTTACTGTATCTAGCGCAAACTCAGCCAATAGGAAAAGAAACAACACCTCTGAATAGTCTCTCCCAAGATTGCTTACTGCAGTCACTGCAGCTAGTTTGGTAAAAACCACCACATAGATTCCCTATAGAGGGTTTTTCTTTTTTTAAGTACAGTTTAAAGTTTACTGTGTTTTAATCTGCAAACTTCCTGAAAACAAAATGTCAAATTTATCATAAAACATTCAAATACTATTCCTTTCCTCACACAATTAAAAACTTTCATCATAGTTACTTATCTACGTAAAATGCTTCACAAAGATTACAGTGTTATCATCAGGAAAAACTGGATTAAATACAAGGTCACTATTTGTAAAAGTTTTGTTATTTGACAATAATTGTGTCCTATACTTACACATATTCAGGCTAAAAAGTTTAATTGGTTGAACTTACTTTTGAGGCCAGTATGTTAGTCCCAATGAGAACAGCCAAGTCTCAGGAACATATGCCCAGATAAGATACAATACTGCACAAAAGAATTAAAAAGTCATAATAGTAAAACTCATACTATGTTAGTCTTCCTTCCTAAGTTTTAGAGTAATACTTCCCTATTGATACCTGCTGAGACAATATTTCGCTTACCTGAAATTGCAGAATATGCCTCTCAGACACAAAACATATCCCATGTGGGGGCAATGTTTTGTAGCTGGTATATGACAGCATTTTTATACTTGCCTTAATGTTTAGTTTCTGAGTTTCTATGTAGACAGACAAGAACTTCTTACACTTTGAATTGCAGAACAAAAAACACCCCTCAGTAAAAGGATACTAAATCACAATGAACGCAGAAAATATTAAACCAGAAAATGATCACACATTGGGTCATTTTGTTGAAACAAAAGTTGTTACAATTGCAGTGCTTGGATGGAACTGTTCTGAAAGTTACTGGAAATACTTTCTGATTCTTTGCAAGTTAGTAATCTTCATGTCAACAAAACCAACACTCACAAATTTTGCTCACTAAAAACAAACCCAGAGAAAGTTTTAACAAAACTTGAGGAGAACTTGTTAGCAGCCAAACAGTGATGCAAGACATGGAACTGCAGTGGCTTCCTGTGAGAGGCACAGAAACCGACTTACTTTCATTTCCACTTACTTCCTAAAGGTGAGAAAGACTTACAGTAGGACCCTGTTTTATCATTCATATTTGCAGCACCTTTGTGTTGAAAAAGTGTTCTCACCCTCTCAAGCCTTGGTCCTGTGTAGGCACTCAAGATATCCCCAGTGAAACGCTAAAGCATCAGTCACACCAGCAAAGAAACGTGGGTATAATTTCCTAATAATTTCCCATTGCTGTCAACCAGAGTGACTTTTTTTTTCTTCAGTATTTGGGTGGGCAAGGTTGCACTACTACTATCCGCAATGGTTGCTGAATAGTGACGACATACGCAATTCAAGTAAAAAAGTTACTATAATGAGAATGTAGAGAATTTTTAAAATAATTTGACTACATAATACTATTAAAGACCCCATGATAAGGTTACAGACAGACAAAACACGAGGAGGTCACAGAAGGCAATGACAGATCTTCATAACAACTGACAGGCCTGGCAACCAATACTGGCTTAGTTCTTCCTTAACGCACCCTTACATCAGGTGCCACGGTAACATTTTGACCCTTTTCAGATGATCTTATCAGAATGACCTCGTAAGCAAAACAACACTTTTCAGTGAAGTATTTGTATCGGTATTTGGTAGAGTATTCAGTCCCCAGTATACTTACTGAAGCCAAACCATGATCCTAAAAAAAGGGCAAATCCATATATTGCCCTTTCTGGCAATGGGGCCGGCGAATTTTCAACCATACTGGTCTCTTCCCTTTAACTGCGGGGCGGGGCACAGGGTGAGCAGCTATCAGAGGTTTCTCGATAAGAAACCGGTACTGGTGGGGGTTTTGCTCCCGAGCCCAGACAGGCTCCCCCGTCTTCTCAGTCCCGGGTTGGTGGGGGGAGGCAGAGGGTTACTGTGCCTCCTTTTTTCCCAGGCCACAGCCTGGCTAGGGAAGGAAACCACACCCAGGACGCCCTCCGCAACAGCAGAAGGAAAAAAAGGAGGAAGGGCAGAAAAAGGAGGAAGCCAGAGGCACCCAACCACGCTCCCTACCCCCGCCA
>NW_010200053.1:0-1544 GCF_000695765.1 Mesitornis unicolor | reverse complement strand
AGAGCTGTCCCAAAGGAGCAGGCACAGCAGGGCAGGAAATGAGCCAGAAGAGTTGGGAAGTGACGTGCTTACAAGTCCAGGGGGACCTGGAGAAGGAGGAGCTTCAAGACAGGTAAAGGCGTTTTAAACTTTGCTCTTACCAACATTATCTGTTGTGGCTGGTTGCTCCGTTCATAGGCATTCATAGAAGGGCTGTGTTCACATTTAAAACACACCCATTCTGCACAGCCTTGTTTCTGTCCCCAGTCAAACTATTGCCTTCAGCAGAATGGATGGGAAGAAACCAGAGAATCCCAGAAGGGCAGGGGTTGGAAGGGAGCTCTGACTGACAGAAGCTCTTCTGAGTCAGACAGGACTGGAAAAGAGATTGCTCATATGTTGGGGTCCATGCGAGGAAACGGACTACAGCACACCAATATGGTGCTCTGGTAGCCAATTTATTACATACAAAGCATGATTTTTATACTTTTTCAGCACTCTATGCATGCATCTATCTGACTCCTAATTGGCTGCACGCACTACCCACCCCGGCTAAGCTAATATATGATTGGTTAAAATTTCTCCATCTCCAGTCCATTTTGCTGTGTTCCGTGCCTTCTTTATCTTCTTTACTTCACTTCCAAGTTTCTATTTTCAAGCGCTCAAGGTCGCTTCCATATCACAGCTGCACACCTCCCGTCACGTACCCTCACCCAGATTTTTACTATGCTCTTCATTTCTTGTCCCATTTTGGTCAACTGAGGCAGTTACAGTGTTTCTGTGGCCCAGGCCTCTACACTCGTGACAGAGTGTTTGCTGCTGACTGACTTGGTGAGGAACCGAGACCAGCACGAAGAGAGCTCTGTCTTGTACAGCCCTTTTGCTACCCGAGGCTGTGCTAAAGAAGTCAGGAGGAATTTGCCCAGGACCATCCTGTGCAATGTAGCACCTCTGTCCTGAGGTTTCTTTGCAAGACTGAGTGCAGAAGGCCTTTGAGACAAGAAGTGCCATTTTGCACCATCACCAACACCAACCTAAATCCCCCTGGGATCCTATGAATATTAGATTGTAAATTCATATGCCTCTCCTCCCCGAACAGATTGCAAAGTCTTTCATGAGTTCACTGCTGAAGGCAACAGTACTGGTGAGACTGGTGGTGTGGACTTTAAAAGTCTCTCTCACCCAGAGAACAGCTCTGGAAAGTCTTGTATCCAACGTATGAGAGAGAGAACCAACAGGCAGGAAGCTGTCAGCTCCCTGAAAGGAGGCTGTAGCGAGGGGAGGATCGGTCTCTTTTCCCAAGTGACAAGTGACAGGAGGAGAGGAAATGACCACAAGTTTCGCCAGGGGAGAGTTAGGTTGGATCTGAGGGCAAATTTCTTCACCAAAAGGCTTACTGAGCACTGGAACAGGCTGCCCAGGGCAGTGGTGGAGTCACTGTCCCTGGAGGTGTTTGGAAGATGCAGACTGTGGTGCTCAGGGATGGGGTTTAGTGGTGGACTTGGCAGTGCTCGGTTCACAGCTGGACTCGATGATCTCAAGGGTCTTCTCCAGATGAAATGATT
>NW_010200052.1:49494-73615 GCF_000695765.1 Mesitornis unicolor | reverse complement strand
ATAATAATTAATAATAATTAATTATAATTATTATTACTACATTATGAGTAGAGCTGTTCTATCTTTTAAAAATGTCTTCTAAAATGTTTGATAAATGTAACAGTTTCAGACTGTGATGCAGAACTTGTTTTTTTCTTTCCCCTTTCTTCATGTTCATCCCTAGGATGCAGCATCTCTTGGATCTCAGAAGGGTGGAATAACAAAACAAGGATGGCTCTACAAAGGCAACATGAATAGTGCAATCAGTGTGACAATGAGAGTAAGTTTAAGAATGTCTTAGCTGTGGTAAATGCCGAACACCAGTATTAAATACCAGTGTGCCTTTGAAAAGTCAATTTGTATGTGGTTTACTTCTAAAAAAAATAGTGTGCGATGAAAGAGGGAAGCTTGTATGTAATTTATAGCTGTGAAATCTTACTTTGCTTTTATTCTACTTAAATCAGAAAAAAATGCATTAAAAATCCATTATGTGGGAGAAGTCCAGTGTTTGAAATAATTTTATTAACTGGACCCTGGTGTGTTATTAGTAGAAAAGGGACTATGTAATATGAGATTTTATTTGTATTGTCTCTTTATTTAGAAACAAATAAGTTATTTTACTGTTATCACAATAAATATCTATTATGTATAACACTGTGGAGTCAGTTTTAAACACAATGGGTCAAAAATACTTTCAAATAATATAGTACAATCTTGCTGCAGGATTTAAAATGATTTTTTAAACTTTTAATGAATGATTTCTGTTTTATTTTCTGAGGATATTGGTTAGGTTATGTGTAAATAACTCTTAAGGGTTTTGTAATATGAAGCTGATTAATACTAGTGTTCTAACTCTTTCTCTTTCCTCCTTTCTTTTCACTAGTCATTTAAAAGAAGATTTTTCCACTTAATCCAACTTGGTGATGGATCCTATAATCTCAATTTCTACAAAGATGAAAAAATATCGAAAGAACCTAAAGGATCAATATTTCTAGATTCATGCATGGGAGTGGTTCAGGTAATTATGATTATTCTGCCTGTTCTTAAGTTAATTCTGTATTTGATAGCAAATAGATTTTAAAAAAAACTATAGATAACTTTTGTCAGATGCATAATAGTGCCTGTTATGCAGAGGAACAATTAGATACACTGCATCTTGCAAAAACAGTAGATGAGATTTTAAAGAGCAGGAGGCTGAATTTTAAAAATCTTTCTGAAAAGAACAGAAATTACTAGTTGATGTCAAGTATGTATCAAAAATATTGAACAAAATTTTAAGGCAAACACACACAAAAAACCAGCCTTAAATCATGGCAAAGTAATTATAGCATAAAATTGAGATGTAACTGAAATTAACCTTCTGTTTACGTGAGCTGTAAAATGTTCTGCACAGCTTCTTGTGTGGGATTTTTTTGTAGTGGGAATTGTATTAAATTGAGTTACTCTTCCAGATGCTTTTGTTTGACCTTTTATAATGTTCCTTTTATGTGCTTTTCCTTATTTTAAAAAGTTAAGGGCTTTGGTAGAATGTTTGTCAGTAGCAAGTGCCAAAGAAAAGAATTTTTTTTTCTCTTCTGATTCTGTGATGTATTTACAGTACAGCATGTAACTGTTTTGTTAGGCGCAGCATACCTGGAATAAACCCCTGGGTTTTAGGATTTTGTTAACTTGGATAGAAATAGTCAAAGTTTTAAAAAAATTATTCCTTAAATAATGTTTTTTTAGTATTAAATTGTTTGAATGTTTATGCAGAGAAATACAGCAGCTTAACAGAGGATTATTTTTTTCCAAATATTGCAATAATGGTTTTGGATACGCATTTAGTGGATACTTTGCATGGAAAGTCACTCAGATCACACTGAATGTTAGGGCTTTGGAAGGGACCTCGAAAGAGTCTTCTCTAAAGAAGTCACTTCTATGAAGCCAAGAAGTGATTCAATGGCTAGAATAAAGGGGGAAATAGCTATTTTCTTCACTTGAACTGTTGGTGAAGGGCAAATAAATGAGATTTTGAGCTATAAAATGTTATACATAATGGTCCTATTTCAAATGTGTGATTTTATTATTTTACATTATGTACTGTATCCTTCTTCTCTGGCTGATCTTACTTTATTCATTATTTTACTGCTACTTATTATTGGTGTTAGCATCTAGAAACTCATATAGGGGGAAAAAAGTGATCTCTATACAGTAGAAATTCCATTTCTATTTAATGGAAGAGGAAAATAAAATAAAGAATTGTAGAGACCCCAGGGACTGTTCTTTGCAGTTGTTTGACTTGGAATTCATAGAAATGGTGGTTGGTCTTAGGTAGATATGCTTACCAGCTTTTGTTCACAAAATCAAGCTACTTATTTCAGAGTAAGTCTTTTTGGTGAGAGAGATTAGTTCCTATTGCATTCATATAACTTTTCACATTTCTGAGTTCACTTAGTACATATGCTTACTTGTCTTTCAAGGGCAGTAGTTGCACAAGAGAGAAAAATACTGACTTCACTAACAGACATTAAAGATAAAGAATAGAGCAGAATATGCTCCTTCATCAATACTTGTAGAAGAAGAATGCTGAATACATGCAATAGGAGGTTGTTTTGTTTGTTTGGGGTGTTTTTTGTGTGGTTTTGTTTGAGTTGGTTTTCCCCAAAACTTAAATATATTAAATGAAACTATAGGAATTTCCAAAATGTTTGGGGTTGTTGGTTTTTTTGTGTGGTTTTTTTTTTCTTCTGTTTCAATACTGAAGTAGATTGAGACTTTTCTGCATCACAGAGAAGTGTAGTCACGTAATATATGCAGTGTATATGCATATTCACACACACAGTCATATATATTGGCATAGTTCTTCTAGTTCAGTGATTTGTGAAAACTGAGAAGTGTGTTATGTACCACTTGTGTTCAAGGTTGTATACAGTGAAAATTAAAGGTTACCGTTCTTAAGATTTTTCATTAACTTCAGTACTGATTTTAATAGGTAAGACTGCCTTGGACCTGGAGTCTGTACTTTTGTTTGTATTTTCCTTAACAGAAACTCATCTTTGGTAGAAAGCTGACAGTTTTGCCAACCAATAGTTAGTCTGTTAATTGAAAAATCTGAGGTGTATTGAAACTAAAATGTAATTTGGCATTTAATTTAACATATACAAAAAATTCCTTAACCATTAAATCTCCCTTATTGTTTATTTTAATGTTTACCTAATTATCTGTTTTTAAAATTGTTGATAATACAGAATTTTCATTTAAGACTTGTGAATTCATTCCCAGGAACATAGGTCAAGCTAGGTAGTACTTGAAGTCTTGATTTAAACTGTGCAAAAAGGATGGTAATAATGGAGGAATTGATTCTCAGCTTCATGTATATTTAAAAGACTAGCAATATAAGGGCATTCAGGGTTGAGGTTGGTTATGATTTAACCTCTGGTGTAAAATCCCGATGTGCAGATGATTTTCACTCAAATATTAATAGAGTTTCATGCTTTTCTTTTTTTTTCTTAATTGGTAGATCTTAGTTTCATTTCTAGATGATCTGAGTACAGGAAGACTAGATATTTGGACATTGGATTTTTTTGGTTTTTAAAAATGATTACAAGTAGAGGGGTGAAGGGAGACTGTTATGTTTCATGCTTCCTCTTGTTGCAGTGGTACAAATCACTTCAAAAGGTCAAATGTCAGAGAGGAAGTTTATAGTACATTTGTTCAAAGTGTATTTGTTAAAAGATCTGGAATACATATAACTGCCTTGGATTGAGTAGGCAGAATGTAAAGATATTATAAAGATCTTTTATTTTCTTCTAGAACAATAAAGTCAGACGTTTTGCATTTGAGCTTAAGATGCAAGACAAGAGTAGTTACCTTTTAGCTGCAGACAGTGAACTTGAAATGGAAGAATGGATAAACACTCTGAACAAAATCCTTCAGCTTAACTTTGAGGCTGCAATGCAAGAAAAAAGAAATGGGGAGTCTCATGAAGGTAAGCAGAGTTTTCTAGAAGTGCTAATACAGTTATGTGACAATGTCTGTCAACACGCATTTGGAAAGACAGGCTTTATTGTGGCTAAGTTTTATTTTTATGCTTAGTCATAAAATTGTAAGCCTTTTTACTCTGTTTCAACCGATCAGAATTTTTTGGCACCAAAATAACACTGTTCTGTATGGATTCCAGTTAAGTCCAGAAGAGAATCATGAGACTGCTCAGAAGTCTAGAAAAATTGAACCCACAAAATAAAACCAGGAATGAGGCAGTTTAAGAAAAAGAGAAAACTTAGGAGGCACTTGTTTTGAAATGTGTAAAATGCTGCTAAAAATTGAATAATCTATTCTGTGGTCATTGTAGGTAGAAGAATAAGAAATTGTGGTTGCAGTGAGGGACTTAAATTTAGATTTAACTCCCTTGACCACAAATATTTCCCTGAAGTACTGAAATAGATTGCTTGGGTGTAGAAACTTTTCTGTTGGAGCCCATTAAGAATAGGTGAGGCAGGTATCTGTAAGGAATGTGATGTAAGTATAGTTGATAGTTTGGTGACAAAACGATAGTCTAAATGTCCTCTTGTGCATTTTTTCTTTTGAGTGGATGGGGAGGGCGACTGGTATGAGATAAAGTGTGTGCATATCCAGAAGAACCTGGAAGAGGTTACAGAAGGTTGTTTTGCTTATAAATAGCACAATATACCAAAAGAGATCATTGGAGTTTAAATGAGATATGTCTTTGATGAAGATTGCCTGAGTTTAACATGTTTTCCACAACAGCAAATCGGAAAAAGGGAACTGTAGTTCTGGTTCTGCGAAAGACCTTTTAGTCAGTGGTCCCCAATTAAGATTGGTATGTAAGATGCTTATACCTAACTGAATGGTTGCTTTGTAAATCCAGTAACCATTGGATAGTAGAGCTGGGAACCTAGTGAATAGAAGGAACTTGTTTTGAATTCAAGTTACAATCCATAGTGGAAAGGGTAATGTAAATTTGTGCACTGGGTATCCCCTTTCCCCACGCAGATCTAAAAAATACTATTAAAGGTATTTTCTAGGTAAGATTAGAAATAACTGCTACTTTACCTATTTATATAGCTGGTTACATCCTCCAAGAAGTCACTGCATCCAAATGAAATTGTAGAGTCGTTCACAACCTGTTTGTTAACATTTGTCATTTTTGAGGGATGGGAGTTACTAAATAGATAAATAAATCAGAAATATTTTTGCTACAGAGTTTTGTGAGTAGTTTGGGGTTTTGGTTTGT
This sequence comes from Mesitornis unicolor, assembly GCF_000695765.1. Taxonomy (NCBI): domain Eukaryota; kingdom Metazoa; phylum Chordata; class Aves; order Mesitornithiformes; family Mesitornithidae; genus Mesitornis; species Mesitornis unicolor. Next base: position 68,403 of record NW_010200052.1, on the reverse strand, counting down.
TGTTTGTTTGTTTGCGGTTTTAATTTTTTTTTTTACATGTGAATTTATAATTTCAGATGATGAAGTAAGCAAAATGGACAGCTCATCAAGTAGTTTTGATAACTACTATCCTGAAATTGCCAAGGTAATATATTGTAAATGCCAACTTGGGATATAAAGTACTAAGCATAAATTAGCCACGTGAACTTTCGGAAATGGTGAGGTATTGGCTTCTAGTTTCCAGACAGTTTGTGGTTCTTTGAAAGCCTAGAAGCTCTTTCATTAATAGATGTGGTTATTGAGCTTCTTCATTTTTTGCTTCTGGAATCAAACTAGCTGCTATTTTAAAGTTGCTTTTATAAATCTTGACATGCTGTTTAAAATCAGCATGTTCTATTATTTACTAATTTATTATATTTTGCATATTTTGTGTTGTTTTATTGCATGAAAGTAAGTGCTTGAAGTATTTTTATAGAACTCTAGTTATGCTAAATTCAAGTTTTATTTTTATAGTTAGAAATCCAGAGGAACTTAATTGCAGCTATGATGTGAATGCATTTTAAGATGCCTGTAATGAGCTGGCAAGTTCACGGATACTTCCTGTGTTGCCATAGTTCTTGCTTATCAATTTTGTTCTTACAGAGGTGTGGTAGCACTAGAAATAAAAATAAAATAAATAGAAATAAATAGAAAATATCAGTAACTCTTCCTCAGTCCATTTGCAGACTTTATTTCAGTTAAATCAGTGACTTGTGTGTTGCAATATGTTTTGTGGGTTCTCTAAGGGGGAAAGTTTTGTTAAATCACCTACAGACTGGAGCTGGTGACCTTATTCTATTGAAGCTACAGAGGCCAAACTCCTTCCTGTGACTTCCTTACTCTTTCTTCTGCATGGCGCAGCCTGCAGTCTTAACTTTTCTACTTGACCATGCTCTGGAATGCTCTCCCCTCCTTTTCTGAGGATCTGTCTGTTCTAGTAACTACTGAAGGGAGTGCAGTTATAAACTGAGAACAAGCCCTGAAAGAAATTCCATCTATTACAATCGCTAACCTATCAAAAGATCCAGTCAGAATACGTTAACAGGCTTTTAGCACCCAAATTGGTTGGCTGACTTAATTCTTTCTGTTACTGCTTTGTACACATGTATACAAAAATCTATTGTGTGGTAATCTAACTCCAGCTACAGCTGTATTTTGAAACTAATTGGAATTGTAGGGCATACAATCAAGTTTTCCATGGAGGAGCTGTAAGCATCAGACAGCATACTTATGTCAAGCTATGAAGATTTATTTCAGAGACAAATATAAAATTACATGTATAGATTTTTTTTTTATAGTCAGATTTATTGAAATGCTTGTGTTCCATATGACTTCCAGAGGGAACTTTTATTCAGGGCTGCAGCACCTGCATATGGTTTTAGTACTACAGATGCTGCTTCCTGTTTCCATAACCTTCTGATCGGAAGCATGCAGTTTTAAACTATGTATTTTTCTAGTGTGTTATTTTTCTCAGCTCTTTTTTTTTTTTCTTTTTTTTTCAGTTGCATGGTCATAACCACTTAAATTTCTGTTTCCTTCAAAATAAGTTTTTCGGTCTTCCCATTTCTAGTTCATATTTACTAAACACTTAATTTGCTCAGTTGTGTTTTTCTAGCCTTTTTTCCCCCGAGAACTACAGGGAAAAATCTGCCCATTTGCATTAGTATGCTCTGTGTGCCTTAACTTGATTACTTCATATAAATGCTGTTTGTTTTGAGGATTTTGAAAAATATAATCCTCTGTTCTTTCTTGCATTGTCTTTTCAGCTGTTACTTTGTTTAGTTCTTTTTTTCCCCAGTGGAAGACTTACAAGGCATTGAGCCTTCTTTTAGAGGAGTTTATAGCTGCTCTGTTATTTTTGTTGGTTCTAGAAGGAGATTTTCACAATAGTTGACCTCATATCCTTATGAGGAAAGAGAAATTCCTTCAGGGGTGATTGCAGAGCACCTGACAATAGAGAAAAAAACAGTCTTCCTAGGAAAGTTTTAACCCTTGTGAGTACATCTCCAAGCCTTCATTTCTCTATAAACAACTGTTACTTCATAACATAAACTAAATAAGATGGTATTGTGTGCTTCATGGCACAGATGTGTGCACATATGTCTCAATTGGTCTATCTGTCCTGCCTATTTTATGTTCCTCTTATCTGTAACTTAAATACCAAGAGTGAATGTATGGGGGTGGGGGGTTTTTGTTTGTTTGTTTATTTTTTAATCTTCAGAGTAAATAAATTAGATCTCTATCTTAAGTAACTATGTGACTGTCATGATCAGTGTGCCTGAGTACCTCCTTAACCATTATGGGTCCCAGTTTTCCTTGAGGTAGGAAAACATTGTCCTTGTTATACAGGTGAGGAAATGAAATCAGAGTCACTGCTGTGTGGTAGGCAGGGTTGATTACTACATGAATTTTCAGTTCTTGACTTCTTGACCCTGATCTGTCAGTCAAAAATGCATATTTTTGTCTTGTCTTTAGTGCACAGAACACCAAAGAGTCCAAAACTATTCGAGATGCTTTATCTGAAACAGTTTCTGTCTTGCTCCTATGACTAGATCATCTTCTTCTTCAGTTCTTGACACTACTTCCTTTCCAAAACATACATGCAACCTTCTTGCCATCTTTAAACTTTTTCACAGTTTAGTCCTGTTTTTCTCACGTGCTTTTGACAAGCAAAGTCTGCTAATGCCCTGCTGGTATCAAGTGTCTGGGTCAGGTCTTTCACAGCAACTCCTGTCTTTCCTCGTGTGAGTGTTAAACGTAGCAAAGTCAAGTAAGTGAAATCCATTAGAGCATCTATACTCAAATTCACGCCTCCGAAGTTCCTCTTCTGTAATGCATCCTTGAAGTCAAATCCTTTTTTTATTATTATTGTTATCATCAACCTACAATAGGATTTCGAGCTCCTACAGCTGATTTTTTTTATCTTTTTTAAAAATTTTCTTTCTTTGACCCATAGTAGGAGTTTTTTCAACCTCCAGCAAAGCAGGTGTAGACAGTAGATCACTTCCAGCTGATGGTCAGTGATAAGCATTTTGGGTTGGTAACTTCTCTTAACCCATAGAGGTTGATCAAAAAATAGACACCTGTCTGTAATGTAGTACTTTGTATCCCTGTTTAGCCAGCTGCTACTTTGGGAATGGCAGCTCTCCTACATTGGTAATTTTGGCATGTGCATATGTCCATTTGTGACTTTAAAAATCATAGAATACTCTTTCAAAAATACCTTTTTTAAAAAATCAGAGGTACCTATTATATACCATCAGTTTTCACGTTCTATTTTGTTCCACTTTAATTTTGTTTTACTGCTAATAGATAGGGATCCACAAATCCCAGGCAGGATCAGTGTGCAATGTATTCTCCAAAGTAACTTTTAAGTGTGAAGGTTTTGTCTTTTGGAAGTTTTTGGATTTTTTCCAACTACCCACAGGAAAACCACTTCTTTGGCAGCAGAGCTCAAGAAAAGAAAAAACAAAACAAAACCAAAACCAAGCAAAACCAAGAAAAAGAAAAAAGAAAGCAAACTACGCTGGTATTTCTTAATTTAGGTAGCCTGTTGTTTCCTGAACAGTCTTATGGTCTTAGGATAGCTCTGAGCTTTAACCTAGTTTCTTGGGGTTTTTTTAATAAAATAGTGTTATGAGAGTTATTGTTTGAGAAGGCAAAGCTGTATGAGCTACACTGGAGTGTATTTCCCATGAGTGTGGAAGGTTATATGTTGCTGATTTAGTGTTTCTAGGACTGGAAAAACTTTTAGAGGAGAGGAGTCTTATCTCACTTTTTACTTGGATATGATGTAGCAGTTTAAACTGCAGAGTTTCAAAGCTCAGTTAGGGAGAGAAGAGTGCGTGAATTAAAAACATGTAAGGATTTGAGCATCACAGAAAAAGGAATGAAATTGAAAACCACTTAATTAGTGTGATAATAATACTGGTTTTGTTTTTCGTATTTTTAACAGAGTACGAGAGAAGCAGAAATCAAGTTGAAAAGTGAAAGCAGAGTTAAACTTTTTGCCTTGGATCCGGATGCACAGGTTAGACTTTTTACAAGGAAGCATGTTGTTTTCTTTTATGTTGATTCTTTAGAGATGAAAAGCAACTTACCCTTATTTTTCTTATCTCTTTTTAAAGAAACTTGACTTTTCTGGTATTGAACCAGAAGTGAAGCCATTTGAAGAGAAATTTGGAAAAAGAATTCTTGTGAAGTGTAATGATTTATCTTTTAATTTGCAAAGCTGTGTTGCAGAAAATGAAGAAGGACCAACAACAAATGTAAATAACTCCTCTAATTATTTTCTGTTAATGTGGTAATGAGCATCTTAATATTTTGTTGACACTTAATTATTAATGGCAAGAATTCCCTGCTGTGATTGAGAATCTTACACTGTGGGTTTTTTCTACTACTTTAAATCAGAATGAGAGCCTAAATCCTATGAAAAGTAGCTCTGCTACTAAGCTCTTTGTGTTGTAGAAAGTGGAATTTTTATTTTACTGTCTTTTACATCTTGTCAGAAATATCTAGAGTCATGGTCATATGTGTTTATAAAAATGTTACTCATCTTCCTTTCATACACATTTTTTACAGTAGTATAGATGCCAGCAATGACACTTGATTATTCTTTTTATTTTTTATTTTTAAAACTCTAGGTAGAACCTTTCTTTGTCACATTATCACTATTTGATATCAAAAACAACCGGAAGATTTCAGCTGACTTCCATGTTGATTTGAACCATCCTTCAGTAAGGCATATGATACCCAATGCATCTCAACAAATGACGAATGGCAGTGGTGATGGCTTACACAGAATTCAAGATGTTTATGAAACTGTGTTACAATATCCAAAGCAGGTAAGAACTGGTAACCTAAAGAGTTACTAGGATTCTGGATACAAGTAGAGAGTTTTCCAACATACTTCAGATGGCTTTCTATTATGTGATATAAAATGTGTGTGCATTTTCCTTTGATGTTTATCTCTTGTTTTATTCCTAGGGAATATTCTCAGTCACGTGTCCTCATACTGACATTTTCCTTGTGGCTAGAATAGAAAAAGTACTACAGGGAAGTATTACGCATTGTGCTGAACCATATATGAAAAGTTCAGATTCTTCAAAGGTATGTTGTCATCTTCTGTGGCATGGAAAAAATGCTGAAGCAAGATATGTTGATTTCAAATTAATAAGTATCAGTCAGAAGCTTAGTTCTTTTATAGGAAATTCAGGTAACTGGATGATTTGATTTAGTAAGTTGTAGTTATTGCTAGTAACTTTTATTAACTGATATGTTATATATATGTCTAACTTATTATTGGGAAACATTTATTTAGCTATTACAATTGTGACATAAGCTGTAACTTTTATAATGGCTTTAAACTGATTTGACAAAATAGTATTAGACTTCAGCATGAAAGTTCAGTTGAAAATTGTTGAACAATGAAATAATAAATACAGGTCAGAAATTGACTGTATGTGACTCTTAGTTAATGCACCTTATTTACTGTATCATTTTTGTTGACTTTTCCTTTGTCTCACTTTTTGGTGACAGTTCTTTACTGTAACTTTATGTGCAATTTTGCTGTTTTGGAAATAAAACATTGAATTTTTTCTGTTCGTGTTCCCTGAGATTACACCATATTAATTTGAAACAAAACAGCTATATAGGTCTCCATGTGTGTCAGTGCAATGAGCAAGTTCCAGTTCCCTGCAGAACTACCACTCTGGACAAGAAAAAGGGAAAATGGAAGCAGCAAATTCAAGCCAAGAGATCACTTATTCTCCCCTTAAACACTGAACACTGTGAATTAATGATGATTGCTTATCAAAGTTCTATGCTTCTGAGTGTGACTCCCCATTTTTACAAGAAGGGATAATGGAGAATTGGCTCAAACAACACACTAATAGAAATAGCTCTTCATAATGTCAGCAGCATAGATCAGGGATAATATTCAGGCAGGTTTTTCTGTGTTTTTCTGCTGTTGGCAAGTAATTTTGCTCTGTGTGGGCACATATGAGAAGCTGGTTTCTGGAAAAGAGAATCCCGCTACTCTGTCAGGAGCTTCTGATGTGTTGAACATCTCAGACTAGTGGGTTTCTAGCTCTGATTGTTATACATGTTGGTTCTATATAATGGAACTGTTTGTTTATTTAAAAGTTAGCAAAACAGAAGTGGTAAGGTTTTAATGAAAACGATGTTGCAATGTCCATACATAGGATTGTCAGCGTGGTCTTCATACAACTCCTCACAATATTCTGTGTGTATTGCAGAGTATTTTACTATTTACAGGAATGTGTTCTGGTACATAGAGTGGACGGTGAACAGGGGAGCAAGTCGGGGGGGAAATGTTTTTATCTGGAGTCACAGTTCTTTCTTAATAACCAGTTGAAATTTGTTGTAGCTTTTGTATGAGTTTTGTATATAATCATTTTTTCTTGCTTAATTAAATATGTATTATCAGGAGTGTAGATGGGTCTGTTTTAAGCCATTAAATGCTGTGAAATTAGCAGGCCCTGCTTAACCTGAAATGAATTGTTAAGAGGTATTTTCATTTGTCTTTCACTTGCATACTTAGGATTAATCTTCTAAAGATTTCCAGTTTGTATCAGTGTCAATATGTGGTTTGTTTTTGTTTTTTTGTTTTGTTTTTTTTTGTATACTAATGGTGCAAAAAATGTAGCTTTTAAAACCCGGCTATTCTTATGTCCTTTTCAGGCTGCACAGAAAGTCTTAAAGAATGCTAAGCAGGCATGCCAGAGATTAGGTCAATATAGAATGCCTTTTGCCTGGGCAGCTAGGTAAGGACAGATCTTGTCAGCCTGAGTTTTTTCCTAACTTTTCTTCAACTTTTATTTTCTTCATCTCACTTCTTGTAAAACTTGATGTGCTATTTAAATTATTTCTTGTTTTACTTCCAGTTAACCAAAGATTTCTGACAAACAAACTTACACTTCAGCTCTGTGGTGGGACAAAAGTTCTAAACATTACTAATATTATTATTCAAACCGTTAAATATTGCCAACTGTTTTCTATTGTCAATATTTTTTATGTTATTAAGAATAAAATTATTCACATTTGATTTGTTAGACTGAGCTATTTATATGTTAAAACTCACCTACCATGACAAGAGTATTAAATGCTTAATATGAAGGATGGTGCAGTATGTTCTAATTTGTAGTAAACAAATTTCCTGAACTGACTTTCAACTCTTTCATAAATTCAGCTGAAAACAAGCCTTTTATTTTTAGGACGCTGTTTAAAGATGCCTCAGGAACCCTGGACAAAAATGCAAGGTTTTCTCCTCTCTTCAGGCAAGACAGTAATAAACTTTCAAATGAAGACATGCTGAAATTGTTAGCAGATTTCAGGAAGTAAGTCTAATTTCCCCAGCTGAAAAAAATCCAACAAAACAAAACAAAAACAGACCAACCAACCACCCCCTAACCAAGCCCCTTATTTTTTGTTACAGTCTTGAACTGGAGCATTGAATCTTTTGATACATGTATTTATATGTTTCTTTCACTTCAAATATAGAAGTTGTATAAATATAATCAAGGCCTTCATACAAGCTACAGATCTTTCCCTTGCAGTGTTTGGGGTCTATAAGCAGAACTGAAGTGCTATGCCATGTTTAGCATACAGTAAGCATCATATTCTCAAGCAGCTCTGTGTTAGGAGTTGCATAATACACTCTTCTGGTTCTCAAAGGAAAACAAGTATGAGCATAAATCATATGTTCACTGAGCTTGGACAAAGAATGCTTGCTCTCAGGGAAAGGGATTCAAGCCAGTATCCAGTCCACCTTCTTTGAAAGTGCATTTGGCTCAGGATGCCTAAGTAACAGAACATTGGTCATCTTTTTTTACAAAGTACTCCTAAAGACATCATCAGTTTGTATGCAAGGCTTAAGAATCGCCTTCTTAAAGATGACTCTTAAAAAACTAATTTTAATCCCCTCTTTTATTGAATAGGGTGTAAAATAAATGAGCAATCTTTGCTGCTTTGGAAAGGCATTTCCACTTCTGTTTATGGTACAGTTAGCTGGAGTATTAATTTGAACTATTGCTAATTGCAAAAGGTTTGGGCTATAGTTTATTTTATTCTTGCTTACCAAATCTGATAAGGAGGTGATGTTTGTAATAGATATTTTAATTCCATTTTAGCGAGCTGCCTAAAATGTCTTTGAAGTTTACATAGCACTGAAATTCCTTTTGTAGTGATACTCAGGATAAACAGTATTATTAAAATTGAAATGAATATAGTAAATTAGCCTTTCACATCACTTTACTTTGTGAATTAAGGAAATGCTTTTGGTTATTTCATCATCCTTTTTGTGGAACCCTGTACAGTATTTCACAGGAATTTTTACTAAGAAGAAGAATGTAATGTCTAAGGCTTAGCTATTGGAATTAGAATCCAGACTCCAACCAGAAAAAGTTGTTTGCTTCACAGCATGAGATTGCATTCTGGGAAAATATTGCATCCACTTCCTCTGCAATAATGTAAAAAAATCATGCTGCTGACTAGTTTTACTAATAAAATATTCCTACTTCAAATCATGTTATCATGTAGCTAATTCAGAAATATCTAAGAAGTTTCATAGCAGGCTAGTTAATAGTAAATATTTTCCAGGGTTAGTCATTACCCTAGAGAAAGGAAAGGTAGGAAAAGAAATTACTGAGTAGAAGGCCCATTTTTATTAACTTACTGATTTCTCTCCCCTTTACTCTTCTCCCAAGCCTACCCTTTTACCATAAATCCTTATCACTAGCTATTTTGATTTAAAAAGCTTGCTTTTTAGATCCCCTCTTTATTGCAATTGATAGCGAGTTATTACATGGCAAACAAAACCTATCTTTAGCAAAGTTTTTCATTTTGATGTAAAGAAAGAAAAACATCCTGCTTTTTCTTAACATTTCCACACTTGTGGAAAAAGTCTTACTTTTTTTTTTTGAGAATTTAAAGAAGAGTAAAACTGTGAATCTAGGCAAAAAAACAAGACCAGATCAGTCATCCACCCCCACACCACCTTTCCTCTCATACTGCTGTTTCAGGATATTACTTTTGCCTCTGTTTCCTATTATCTCTTTTTTCTGGCATCTGATAGTTTTGCATTTATCCTGACTTTGAGGTTTTTTTCCTTCCTATAGACCCGAAAAAATGGCCAAACTTCCTGTTATTTTAGGAAATCTAGATGTTACAATTGATAATGTGTCACCAGATTTTCCGAGTAAGTATTAATACACACTGTTAAGTGGACATTCAGGATTTTTCCTTTCAGGTTTTTATATGTTTTTTTAAATGTATTTTCAGATTATGTTAACTCATCATACATTCCCATGAAACAGTTTGAAAACAGCACCAAGACACTAATAACATTTGAAATAGAGGAATTTGTTCCCTGTATACCGAAACACACTCAGCCTTTCACCATCTACAACAATCATCTTTATGTTTATCCAAAGCACTTGAAATATGACAGTCAAAAGTCTTTTGCAAAGGTGAGTACAGGACAAATGTATGTTCTTCTTTCTCAGGTTTGGTTAAAATTGTTTATGTAATTTATTTCTGTGATGATCCTTATGACTAAGTGTTTGTGGTTTTGTTTTTAAATACTGCTTTAGGCTAGAAATATTGCAGTATGCATTGAGTTCAAAGATTCTGATGAAGAGGAGTCTTTGCCTTTAAAGGTTAGTCTTTTCATTTTTGCAACTGATAAAATAGTGAACAGTTAGCTAAGTGACACAGTAGTACAGGATTAATTTATCTAGTTTGGGATGGCGGCTTTCTGTCCTCCTTTTGCATTTGGCATAAGAGTAACTTCTAGATGACTTGCTTTTTTGATATAGATGATTATTTAGGTATAAGATTTAATTTCTCCATATCAACAAAAATTCTGAGGAAAAACTTATTGCAAACAAGGGTGGGTTACGCATACTCCCCAGCGGGAATTCTTTAAGTTAAAACAGTAAAGCTTTAGATGAACTGCAGAGCCAAGCTCTGTGTTTGTTGATGCGTTACTACAGTGTATAAGAGGTGGCTGGAAAAAAAGAAGTAGGAAAGTGTATAGGAATCCTGAGGTGAAATCACCGTGTCAGCTCTGCTGCACAGCGTGCAGATTACAGATCACATAATCCCCTGTCTGTGCAAAGGAACCATAGTAAACACAAGTTAAAATATTTCAAATTCTAGGTGAAACAGATTCTAAGCTGAGAGTGAAAAAGGATCACAGGTTTTTCTTTTGTTCTTTTTTCCTTTTTCCTATTATTAGTGTATCTATGGTAGGCCAGGTGGACCGGTATTTACTAGAAGTGCATTTGCTGCTGTTCTGCATCACCATCAAAATCCAGAGTTTTATGACGAGGTAAGCTACCTTTCTGAGGCAACTTTTACTCGTTTAAGTATCATGCAAGTTTCAAAAACACAAGAAAAGATTTGAGGATTGCAAAGTTCTTGATTATTATTTCACTTAAATCAGATCCCACTTTTCACTGTAAGTAAATTTTTGTGAGTTTAGTGTGTGTGATTCTTGATCTTCCTCCAAATAACATATAAACTAGAATTGCTTTTTAAGTGTGCAACCAGTAAGGCATGTCACTGCTCTAGCTGAAGACTTTTCCAAAGGTTGTGATTCTTTGCCTTTCAGATTAAAATTGAATTGCCCACTCAGTTACATGAAAAGCACCATTTGTTGTTCACCTTCTATCATGTCAGCTGTGATAGTTCAAGCAAAGGGAGTACAAAGAAGAAAGATGTCGTTGAAACACAAGGTTTGTATGCGGATGCTTTAATTTCAGTAACTACTGCACAGATTTTATGACATACTTATCTGGTAACCCATCATTTTTGTGTTCCAGATAATGGTTTCTAATTACATTATACTGACTGAAAGGTTTCATTAAGTATTTCCTTAAATTTAAATATTTCAAATGATGTTTTAGAATATGTATTAAATGTAAGGGGTTTTTTTCAAACTCTGTGACAATTGATACTTTTAATTAATTCTAATTGTTTGAGTTCAAATAATTTGGCACTTTGAGTAACATTTTCTGATTTAAGAATTACATTTCAGAAGTGTGCAGTAAGGATACTTTTGTGCTGTACTTTTGTAAGAGTTTTTGTAAAGATTCATAACATATTTAAAATTACTTGCCTTTCATGTTCCGTAGTTGGGTATTCTTGGCTTCCTCTAATAAAAGATGGAAGAGTGGTGACCAATGAGCAGCACATCCCAGTGTCAGCAAATCTTCCCTCAGGCTACCTTAGTTATCAAGAAGTGGGGGTTGGAAAGGTATGTTATATTAAATTTTTTTGAAATTTTGCTTTGAAAAAAAGATGTGGAGAGAAGGTCTGTTGTAATTCCCCAGTCTGATGAGATTTCAGTCCTTTTCTAGTAGAATTTTTTTGCTTTTATAGTTAAAATGGAGTGCTTTGCAAAAGTTAGATATCTGACTTAAAGGAAACAAACCAACCCAAACAGAAATGGGAGACAAAACTTATGACTTAATTCTGACATTTACAAGAATTTTAATCAACCTGCCCTAATACATTTTCATTTAAATGGTTAATTGTTAGTTATTTTTTTAATTATTTAGCTGATGTACTAAGGTAATGTTTAAATTTCATTTTTTGTAGTAATAAATAACTAGAGGTTACAGTAATTTTTAAATATATTAAATTATTTGAGTTTATGAAAATATGCAAATAATCTGAAGTCCTTTACTAAATTTTTTTTAGCATTTCATGCTGTCTCCTTTCAGTAAGTCTTATTCCTGAAAAAATCTTATTCTCACATCTTGATTTTTGTGATCTTTATACTTCACTAGTAAAATTTATGGTTGTATTTTTCAAAGCAGAAAGCTTGCAAAATTGTAGTAATAAAAATGATACCAAAGAGGACACAAAATGTAAACTGTGATAGGGGATTTGACTAAGAGAATGAAATGCAGAGACCAAATTGACTCATTTTGGAGGAAGAGGCCTAAAATCAACAGCAAGAGGTGCTGCTCTCCTCCTATTCTACCACATTTTCTTTTTTAAACTCTGCTGTAAGCTTTCCAATCATTGTCTCCTTCACATCTTTCATCTTTTCACATTGTAGGTGTATTCTTTATGCCTCTGCTGTTCGTCTCTGCTCATGCCTGTGGGTAGAACGTTAGGACCAATGTGACTGGTTGTAGATCTAGCAGTAAAATCTCTCCTGAACTGGTTGTCAGAGTAGACAGCTGAGTGTTCCCAGTCTTAGTTCTTTGGAAATGAGATGGGAAGGAAGCACTGGCTGCTACCTATTGGAGATGTACATTAAGGTTTAAACTGTGTCAGTATCTGTGGAAATTCTTGTGTTATTTTTTTCAGAAAACTAGTAGATATTTCTCTCTAGTCAGAAGTTTCTTTGCAGAGTTGTAGGGCGAAAATGAAACCTGTGACTTACAGAAAAGCAATTTTGTTAGCCAGTGAGAAAAGTACTGTGGGACTTTAAAGAAAGAAATTTAAGCTTCATAAATGCTTTTTGTAATATTGCCTGCATAATTTTCCTTTTTTTTATAAATTTATTCATTGCACACATTTCTTCAACCTGTTTTTTAAAAAAGATGTTGTTAGTGGTACTATAAACAAGTTGTTTTACTACAGTATACCACTACATTATTTTACTTTTCCTCTGCATGTGTGCATACAGCATTCTGGTCCTGAAATTAAATGGGTAGATGGAGGCAAACAATTGTTAAAAATATCCACTCATCTGGTGTCAACTGTGTATACACAGGTAAGTTATAAATCAATTAAATTAGAGAAAGTTTTAGGAATTATGTATGTTTATTATATTTATATATGATATTTGGGAAGACTCTTAAACTCACTATGCTGATCTCTTTTTTGTCTCTTGGACACACTGCATGGTATCTGTTTCTCACATCAGCTGTGAAAAACAGCAGGTCTTAAATGGACACTATTCAAAATATGGGCCTTTTGTCTAACATTGTCATCCATTCCAATCTGAATTTTCCTTTTAGGTGAGAGGTCATAGTTGCCTTAAAGCTATTTACTGGCATGTCTACAAAGCAATGAGTCTTGTTACAGCTGCTCATAAAACACGTATTATGATGAGTTGGGATAACTAACATTAAGTATGCTGTTTTCTGTGTGACGCTTGATTTGAAGCAAATATAGGTGGTGTTTTGTATAATGGATATTAAAAAAAAATTGGAAATCTTTATTGTGGGTTAAAAAAAAGTCAATGTTACATGTAGACTAAATTAGTCTTTGGAATAGTGCACTTCAATTATTTTTGCAAGTTGAATCTATGACAGAAACATGGATTTCTATATAAAAATATTTTTTAATGTGTTCTGTTTTGGATTACGGGTAGTAATGTTAGATATTGTTTAATTTGTTTTCTTTTTGTTCTTTTTAACAGGATCAGCACTTGCATAATTTTTTTCAGTACTGTCAGAAAACAGAGTCTGGAGCTCGTGCACTAGGAACTGATCTTGTAAAGTATCTTAAGGTATAAAATGGCAGTGAATAACAGATTATATTATTTATTTATACTGTTGCAAAGCCAAGAAGTTTCAGACATTTTCTAGGTCTCATTAATGGAATATGCAGTATAAAAAGAACAAAAAGATACTTCCTGCCCTAGATAAGCCTAAAATTGTAATATAAGTGGAAACAGCGAGGCAATAATGAGACAATATTGGTCAGCCTTATCAGTAACAGTTTCGAAACACTATTTTTTTGTCAAAATAGTCAAATTGAACAGCACATGGATAATGGTAAGAAACGATGACTCTCGATTTTATAAAATTTCACTTAAGATGTCATTGTTGTCATGTCTGCAGTTCTCTTTCAGGATTAGATCAATGGAGCACATGGATTTCACAGCAATTTTGTTTTATCTGCAGATCAGACTTTTAATATGAAGCCCAAAATTCAGTCACCTTAAAAACTATGTAAGGTATCACAAGTACCTGATAGGCACAAGAGAGTTTATTGTTGTAATTGATTACCATCAGTTAATAAAATTGGACTCTCTAGTCAAGACATTTAAGTAAGAACTTAGCTAATGAGTGTGGCACACTTATGAAATGGACTTGCTTTGTGACCTTGATTATGTCAAAACCATGGCTCTGAGTCATCTTCCTTGCCCCAAGACTTTTTGATCAACTTTGGTACAAAACAGGACACAGCACATTAACAGCAGGAAGATAGAAGCCTATTTTGAAGTAGGTTTTTTATTATTTCCATTTTTAACTTTCAGACCTGTTTCTCAGTCTTCTATTTGTCCTTACCATTCTGAAATTTTGCAATCCCAAAACATGCTGGAAAACATATGACAATAATAAAACACCCTAGAAGGGATTCTGACCATGGTATCTTCACATCAAAAGGTTAAGGCAAAGAACCAATAGTCTTGTAGCTGAACTTCATCGTCCCCCATGGTTACTTAGAATGAGTCACGAGAGATGCCTCTCCCTTGGGTTTCTGCTACTGACATTCTTGTTTTGATATGTCATTTTTCTGTGTTTCTCACTTAAAGTATCTGTTATGGGTTTCTTGATAATTTGAGATCTGAAGCCATCCTTATTTCCACTGCTTTCTGCAGCAGTAATTGTGCCAAATAGTCCCCAATCAGATGGCACTAGCACTAAGCAGTGCCAGGCAGTGATTTGACTGTGAAAGTCAGCACTCTGCAGTATCAAGAGGCCCTGCTGGAGTTAGAGGCAGCTTATGTGCAGAATTCCTCCCTGATACCAGACCTGCAAATCCTCTGTCATCATGACACTTTTCACAATATAGAATATTTCTAGCTGTGGTTTGTGCCCTGAAGAAATCTCTCCAACAGAGGCAGAAGAGGAGAGGAATCACTGCTTCAAAGTGTTTCATCTTGCCTTGGGACCAAGGGGATTATTCCATCTTTCCCCAAGTAATCCTTCTGGGAGATTGTGGTCCTGCTGTCTGAGATTTCTCTTTGAGGAAGGGAACCTCTTACCTCTTACCCTACTGTTTGTACTTTTCTGGCAAGGGATTTAAAATTATTGATATTCAATTTCCTCCCATGTTCTGTGAAAATACAAACAAAGGAAGCATCCAGGTTTTTAGAAGTCCTAGTCATAAAAGGCAGTTTCTCATTGGTGCAGCTTTGCCTACTTGTTGTGATTTTAAGATCAGTTGGAATACTGAATCGTTATCATTGGACTTAACCTCTTTTTTTTTTCTCTCCGTACACAATAAAGACGGTATGTTCTTAAGCCATCATGAATTAGACATCTTAGAGTCTGACCTGTGGCTCACTGAATCTCTTTAAAATTGTCAATATAATTTCCATCACTTTTTTTTCAAGGGGTGCAGTCTTCCTGTCAGGTTTTTTCTGGTATCAAGAATAAAGGAAGGATTGTTGCCCATTCTAGACCTCAGGGAACTGAGGAACTGAATGTCTTTATTGGTAACTTCAGGTGTAAAAACAAAATTACAGCACCAGAAAGAGCAAATACAAAGCAGTTAGTCTGGAAAACATTCAGATGTTACTTGAAAAGAACTATTGTTACTAATATCTCTGCATATATGACAAGTCTGAATCACTACTATTAAAAAATCAGTTTTGCACACCGTGGAGAGCTTCTTTACCAAGGTCTTAGCAGCAGTGACTATTCACACTATGAGGAATGGAACGACCCTGTAATTTGTAGGCAGTTTGTTGATTCTTACCTTACAAACAACCTTACAAACAACCCTCAGTCAGTTTTTGACCTGTTTGATTCATCAGGATTCACAGTACTTTGAGAAATCACACTGTTTCTTAAGTTTATCAGAGCTCTATTTGAATCTGATCTAATCAAAATCTCTTCCAGGGAATAGCATGGCAATTTCACATTTATTTTGCTACCTGCTGACCATCAAAAATGACAATTGGCTGGAATCAAAGGCTTGATTATCTTCCTGATATTCAAAACTCTTGTTTGTCTGGTAGAACAAAGTGACCATCAGATACTAAAATGTCATTTTAGGGAAAGCTCAAAAGACCACTTCCTCAGATCACTCCCTAATCCCATAATTTACTTCTGTCATATTTGATCACATATACAGACAGTAATATATTTGGGTGGCTTATTCCTTTGCTTAAACACTTTATTTATATTTATATTAGTTCTGCATTAGCAGAATCTTTAGGTTCAGTGACAAGACCATGTCTTGCCAAAGTCCCTAGGACAGACTAATGCAACTGCAGAGTTTGTTTATAATTCTTGCTTGTCATTAAATGTGAGAACACTCTTACTATACAGTATGAACATGTTCCACACCACTAGACTGACACATGACTTTATTGCCTTGCCTCATGGTAACAAATGCTACCTTCTGTGTGAACTACAAAAAAATTGGCTATTCTCATGTCCATTGAGGCAAATTCTTGTCTAGTTAGGCCTCACAGGGACCCAAATACATTTTGCATCTCCTGTGTATTGAGAAGTGTGTGTCAGTCTGGCACCTACCGGTGCCAGACTTGGCCAACCTGAGTGCTAAATGGTCATTAAAGATCAATGTCTCAGTTTGCTGATGACTGTTTCTTGCAGGTAATGTCTATGCGATGTCATATATAAATACTTAAGATTTACTTTTCTGCACAGACTCAATGTGCTACTGTGAGAGTAGCTTGGATTATCAAACCTGGCAAGTATTGTCCCATTCTCTCTTCTTTCTCTTCTTGCCCTCCCTAACGGGATTTTATGTAAGCACCACTTGACACTTCTTATTAAAGGTTTTCTGAAACTTGCCTGACTCAAGATGCTTGCATACTTCATGTTTCATGAGCCCAACCATCACTTAGCATCTCATAAGTTTAGGTATCTGCTTGTAGTTACCTCCATTGCTGGCTGCGATATCAAAGGGCACAGCTACTTCTGGCAGTTTGAGAGTAGTTGAATACTCAAAGGCATCAGAAATTGGGTTACGAGTCCACTTCAGAGTCCTACTTAAAACAGCACCTTTACCAAAAAGTGTCTGCATCCTGGACAGAACTGTGAGCTGAAGTTCCATTTGCATGTTTACCCAATGCTTTGGTATTCAAGGCTTATAGAAAAGATGCTGTAGTGTATGACTGCTGTTTCCAAGAAAAATCACAGATCATGTAGGAGTGAAGACTGTTTTCAGTCCTGAATAGTGTGAATGTGCATACAGGCAAACATTGAAAGATGAGACAGCTAGTTAACACTGAATGGAAATATTTGAAATATGTTGTCTGCATGCACGTTCAGCAAATATACTCTTTTTATTTCTCAAACTCCCTTTAACTCCAGGGAATTCTGTGGCATAATCCAACGTAGGATGAAATGCCATATACTACCTTTTATGTCAGGTGGTTATGTCAATAATATCTTTTGCACATGATGGAGTGCAAAGGGATAGCATAAAGAAGTTGAGCGGTAATTCACTGTCTCCAATTTCCAGCATTTGGTAGTTAAAGATTTTAGTGCATTTTGGTTTTTTTAACATATTAGTTTATTGTTTTGCAGTAACTAGTAAAACTAGTATTGCAATTATCGAAGGTAAGCAATCTATATGTTTTTGTGGAACTTTTGTTTGCTCAATGTCTGTACTGGTGGATGAAATAGCAAAGTATAACAGTGTCAGTGTCGGCTTGCTGTGGTGTATACAGGTAGTCCTTTCATTGAAACATTACCTAGTATGCATTTCAATGGAAAAGTACAAATAACTAAATAAACTAATAAATAACTAGTTCTAAAATGCTTTTAATAAAACCTAGGGTTTTTTTCCCCAATTTACCTTAATGTAGATAATATTTACCAGATGTTTATGTCAGAAACTATTCTCATTTTTTTTCTTGCAGTATTTCAGGTAATTAGCACCAAATAGTGCAAGCAGCGTGTATTTTTGGAAGAAGACTTACAGTAAATGTTATTGTATCAGAACTTGTGATTTAAATGCCATTGTTTCAAGGAGTATTACTGCTTTCTTTTAGAGCCTTCATGCTATGGAAGGCCATGTGATGATAGCTTTCCTGCCAACTGTTTTAAACCAGTTGTTTAGAGTTCTCACTAGAGCAACTCAAGAGGAAGTTGCAGTCAATGTGACAAGGTAAAGAATTTTAAGTGTTTCATAGTTTTAAATGTTGACTGGGTTATCACATAGATATGTAACTGAGTAGCATTTTTGATATTGCAATCATAGCTTGCCTTGTAGGCTTAATCAACTTCTGATTTCTGTTCAGGGTTATTATCCATATCGTTGCTCAGTGTCATGAAGAAGGCTTGGATAGCTATTTGAGATCTTATGTCAAGGTAGGTAAAAGTAAATGAAAAGTTTCCCTTTTTTATTTCTCTGAAAAGAGCATATTTAAATTTAGTTGCATCTGTTCAATTTCAGTTGTGTCATGTCTTGTCATAATTTCACATTATATTCTGTTTTCCTTCCCCAAGTATGCTTATAAAGCTGAACCCTATGTTGCTTCTGAATATAAGACAGTACATGAAGAACTGACAAAGTCCATGACAACAATTTTAAAGCCATCCGCTGACTTTCTTACAAGCAACAAGCTACTTAAGGTATATATTGAACTATACTTTTTATTCTATTCTTATCTGATCATAACTGAAGAATAGGTACAAATTGTATTGAAATAGTTGTTGAATGCATGTTGCAATTTTACAGAATGTTTCTTTTCTCTGCAGTACTCATGGTTTTTCTTTGAAGTTCTGATAAAATCGATGGCTCAGCATTTGATAGAAAACTCTAAAGTGAAGGTATGTAAACTTTGGCCAAAAAAAAGGTTATTCTGAAGAGTATTTATACAGTCTTTTCTGTCTCCACACTTTTATTGCATATTAGAAAATGTTTTATAAATACATGGTCATGATTTATGTATAATAACGTTATTTATAGGGAAGGGAG
>NW_010200052.1:1641-49484 GCF_000695765.1 Mesitornis unicolor | reverse complement strand
GAAAGAGCAAAGCAGCAGGAGAAATCAGTTGAAATATTAAGTAGAAAAAGCTACAGGGCTGTATCAATATTACTGTAGAAGGATAGGAACCCCTTAAAATCCATACAGTAGAGTAGTCTGTGTAAATCAGACTCTCTCAGAAGATTTCTTAGTACTCGTGGTACAATGAAGCTTGAAGCAACAGATAACACTGGGGGCTTTGATGTAAGTACTATCTGAAAATACGTGAGCTTTTCCCTGAGCAGTACAGTAGCTGTGATATAAAATGACTCTCTGAACAGTGAATCATGCAGTTTATAGTCCTTCTGTATGTGATAAGAAGTATCAATATTCTGCCTTATTTGCTATGCTGGAAGGAAAATGCTAAAGTTTTAGAAACAGATGTTTTTCTACCAGCTTGGCCTATAAGCAGTGTTTTTCTTATATTGGTGACAGCTTTTTATTTTTCTTACTTCTGTATTAAAACAAGTCTTGAAAGTCAAGTTTAAAGTATACAAAATAGTCCCAGCTGAGTAACTTACCAGATTGTTCTGAAATCTTTATCAGTATTTTCACTGTCTATTTAGAACATAACTGGAAGTCTGAAGTACAAGGGATAAAAAAATAATTGGACAGTGATCAGAAAGAAAGCTTTAGGGTGCTACACTTAATACTGTTCTGCTGTGGTATGATCAGTAGAGTTTGAGTCCCAGTTCAGCTTACTTGAAGTGTCTGGACTTTTCTATTTCAATAGATCTAATCTTTAAAGAAGTTATTGATTCATTTTTCATTTAAGAAGCATGTGAACTCCATGTGATGATTGCTCAAATGAATTTTTCATCATTAGATGTTCTCTAAAGTAACATGTTTGATGTCCAAATCCTAGTAACCATCACTTTTTCTTAGAATACTAATACAGACTAAAAATATTTTCCTGTTCACGCTACTAGCTTACTTGTAGTTAGAATTAAATCATATCACGAGACTGACTGTTATCCAGTGGTAAGTAAAACAATCTGTCTTATGGTATTCAACTGTACTCATTTTAGCACTAAGTACTGCTACATAATTTGCAGAATATTATAACAATAGGGAGGAAGGAGCATGATTTATAGATTCAAGTTAAACTATGCATTCTACTGAAATATATCACACAGTAAAGATAATGGATTTCAACATTGCACCCTTTGTAGAAATAGAAGGAATATGGACTTTTTTAGCAATCTCTGAATTAAATAAGAAAAGCCTATAACATGCATAACAGTTTTTCCCCACTGCTCTGAAATGGAGAAGGAGCTCTGTCAGTTTGTGAAGCTCCTCATTTAGTAGCAAAATCTGTTGTGTGTTTTAAACTTAACTTCTGCCCACCTCAGTTGGCCCAGCTATGATTTATTCTGATTTTCAGTCTCTGAGTAGATAAAATCTGCGAAGAATGCCTGACTACATGCTGTTATTTTGCATTTGACGAGGACCTCAAATTTTTGCTTGTAGTGTCATGAGATGCTAACTGCTGTGTTGCATAAAATGTAAGGAGAAGTTGTCTCCATTTTAAATGTCATGAAGAAGAGGATGATCTTCTTTCTGTTACTGAAAAGGAAGGATGAAATAAATTTGTTTTTTAAAATAAAATCTCAGCTTCTAATTGGACCAGTAGTTCCAGAAATTCCAGAAAATTCCAGAAATTGGCATAATTTTTTAAAAAAGGTTAGACAATTGTTAGGGAAAACATGTTTCTGTAAAGAAAGCCAACAGAATGCTGGGTTGCATTAAAAGGGCATCACCAGCAGAGATAAAGAAGTCATTATCCCTCTCTACTCAGCACTGGTCAGACCACACCTTGAGTACTGTGTCCAATTTTGGTCCCACTATACAAAAAAGATGCGGACAGGTTGGAAAGGGTCCAGAGAAGGGTTACAAGGATAATCAGAGGACTGGAAGACCTGCAGTATGAAGAAAGGCTGAAAAAACTGGGTCTGTTCAGTCTTGAGAAGAGAAGGCTTGGGGAGGACCTTATTACTGTGTACCAGTATATAAAGGGTGGGTACCAAGAAGACGGAGTATCCCTTTTCACAAGGAGCCACGTGGAAAAGACAAGGGGTAATGAACACAAGTTGCTTCTGGAGAGATTCTGACTGAACTCCAGAAGAAATTTTTTTACCATGAGATCAATCAGACATTGGAACAATCTCCCAGGGGAAGTCGTGGATTCCCCTGCATTGGTCAGTCTTAAGAGTCAGCTTGACAGGGTGCTGACTCACCTCATTTAAACTATACTTTTACCTTGAAAGGTTGGACTACATGATCCCTGAGGTCCCTTGCAACCTGATATTCTATGATTCTATCATTCTATGACATGTTTTGTGCAAAAACAACCTGGTGCACTCTAATATATGGGCATAAACCTGGTGTTTGTAGTCTGTTTAATCTAGAAATCAGCCTTTAGTTTAAGGGGTAGGGGGGGGCTGAGTATTTACATGATACTAGTACTGCAGATTTAAGTATCTTTTGAAATGTGGAAGAAAGCAAGCTTTTATCGCTGACCTAAACTGTCTGGGGAAGTGTGACAGCTAGCATTTGCTTAGGGGTTTTTAGAATGCAAATATATGCACAAAGGGTTTGCTGTGCTTGTAGTACAGTGCATCCTTTTGCATTTTGGATGTCAAAGTTCTTGCTGATTTTAACTGATCAGCTGTTTGGGAATTCATCAGAATTTCCAGCAGAAGGAAAAGACAGCTTTTTCTACCGCTAATCAGTAGAAATAGTTTAATGAAACCAAAGTAAGAAAAATACCCAGGTGGACTTTTATTCTGTTCTTCACTTTTTTCTTATTTTGTAGTATCTGTTCAAATAATTCAGGCTTTTTAAAATCCTGTTTAAAAATTTAAAGTTTTTTTCTGTTTAAAAATTTAATGAATTTCTGTTATTGATTTGGCATTCCTTAAGGAAGTAGTTTGTGCTTCTGTTCACTCTGTGAATGGAGTATTTCTTATTTCACCCTACTATTTTGAACTTATGATAATCAGTTAAATAAATTGTATTAATTTAATTAATAAATTCAACTGAAATAGAAGTATAATCTTATAAAGCATAAAACACTGCTTCTTATTAAAAAAAGCTGAAATTTTCTAGAGACTTCTGGAATGGAATTAAAATTTTTTAAATTAAAAATTATATTTTAAAAAAATAAAGAAATACTGTTGATCTCAGTACTTACCTGACAGTACTGGCAGTACTTGTTATTTTACAGTATTCAGCTCTGTGAGAAGATTCTCTAGTTACAGAATGTGGTGCATCTGGGCAAGGTTTTCAAAACATGGTGTGTGTAAAACTTGTATAGCTTGAGGCAGTTTTCTATTGGATTTAGTAGGTGATACTTTGAAAAACAACAGCATGCAGGTTTTGCTTGGCTAAACAAAGTTTATATGGTTTTTTTTCTGATTTTAACAAACTTACAGAAGTCCTCACAAGTTTGGAAACAACATATTGGTTTAAAAAAAACTTCAAAGAAACCACTAACTTGCTGTCATGAAAACCCATTTCCTTAATTTAATTATAACTTCTTTGCAGTAGGGATGACATTTTTAAATTGAGATCAGATGGCAGATAAAATAAGTACAGTAGAATATAATATTTTTTAAAGCAGGAATCTGTGTAAACAGACAGAAATGCAATTTACTCTTCAAAATGACTCTGCCATGTTACGTTTTTATTATCCTCGCTCATATAATCTTCATCTCTTGTGTAGTATCGCATGCTACCATCGATGAGCATTCACATTACTACTAGTTCTGATATTTTTTAGATTTTGTTGTTATTCTTTCCTCCATAAGTGCTACAAAGACTCATTTGCTTAAAGCTAATATGAGAAATGGGAAAACTCGAATACTTTCTTTGTCTTCCCTCTCCCTGTCAGGTTTTCTGTATCTTATCTAAAGTAAATTTTCTGATGTATTTTAACGTTATAAACCATATTAAATATTGTATCTGAATTTGTTTCTAGCTGTTGCGAAACCAGAGATTTTCTGCTTCCTTTCATCACGCAGTTGAAACAGTTGTTAATATGCTAATGCCACACATCACTCAGAAGTACAGAGACAATCCAGAGGCTTCAAAAAATGCAAACCATAGCCTTGCTGCCTTTATAAAAGTAGGTACACAAGCAAATCGGGCTCAGTGGTTACTTTTTCAATAATACTGCTTCTTCATGGAATTTAAAGAATCTTAAAGCCAACTCATATAAATCTGAATATGCGTAATTCCTTTAAAATATAATTCTGTGTTGAATTAAAATGCATTGAAGTATCATCTGTATCTTCTGTAATCAAGAAGACATCTGTTCAAAAGTTTGATATTTTAAAAAATTAATTTATATTTTATCCAAAATGTATTTTGATTTTTCTTTTTTTTAACAATATCATCTGGCTTACCTTCTAATTCTATAAAAGCTTCATACATTGAGTAATGTTTTATTTGTATGCATTTTATGTAGACAGACTTTTGCTCTCTTTTTTCTGTCAATATGATCCAGTAGGGAGAAATATGATGGGAAATAAATGGTAGATGAAGCTGCTAGTGGCATGTAATTTTTGTTTCTGTCAAGATAGAGTTCCTCTCATCAAACTGCTTTTTATCTGCAGTTTGTTTGCATTCTACACCGTAAGGGAAAAATTGGTATCCATATCTGTATACACGTATTTAGTTTGC
Organism: Mesitornis unicolor; assembly: GCF_000695765.1. Lineage (NCBI taxonomy): Eukaryota > Metazoa > Chordata > Aves > Mesitornithiformes > Mesitornithidae > Mesitornis > Mesitornis unicolor. The sequence goes on along the minus strand of NW_010200052.1, from coordinate 44,801 downwards.
TTGTTTTATTGATTTTTATATTCAAACTGAAATATCAATAATGTGTTTGATAAATAAACTTATAAAATACAGAAATGTAATTACTGAGCACTGAGACAGTACTAAATCAATTCTATTCTTGGTTTTGCTTGTTTTCCTCAGAGGTGTTTTACTTTTATGGATAGAGGCTTTGTTTTCAAGCAAATCAATAACTACATCAGCTGCTTTGCCCCAGGAGATCCAAAGGTACTCACTGTTTTTAGAAGTTGCCTCTTCTTGATGCATGTGGATAGAGTCCTGCATTAAGTCTTCAGAGTTCTTCCCAGTTACATTAGAAGTCCCTGTGCTGTGCCTCGACCACTTTTTCTTTCTATCAAATCACTTTTTCTTATTTTGATTCCTATCTTTGAGTGCAAATTTACCACTCTAGATCGTGTGTATTGTGAAAGTGGTGGGGGTGCAACGCTGAGCAGAAATTTTAAGCATGAACGTAAGAAAGGCCAAAGTTGGTAGAGTTGATATGTGCTCAGTTTCTGGACGTTTACTGTAGTGGTGAAAACAGGTACCACATGTCCAAAGAAACTACTTCTGTGGGTCCAAAACTCTTTAACTTCAATACATAATGTGCTAGTAAACTTAAATAACTTTGGACAATGGGAACAGTGCATAGAACTATAGCCAGTTGTCAAGTATGAAGTATGCTGGAATTATTTTATTCTGACATATGGAACTTTAACCATGAGGTCCGCATCCTTCATACTGCAAGACTGACAGAAACCACCCTTTCATGTTAGAAAGTTGTGTTTAATGTGTTATTCAAATTACCGTCTCGGTTGTTTAATTTATACTTAATATTATTTTTGCAGACTCTTTTTGAATTCAAATTTGAATTCCTCCGTGTAGTCTGTAATCATGAGCACTACATACCTTTGAATCTACCAATGCCATTTGGAAAAGGCAGAGTTCAGAGATACCAAGGTAAATTCTTCCGAAGAAGTGTATGGTGTATTTCTTAGGCATCACCTTTTTAATATTAGATGTGTAGACTGTGTAACTTCAGGTCTATGAGATGTTGAAAACTTCAAAATTGTTAAATGGAAGCCTAAAGTTGTGATCTTTTCATTTGAATTTAAAGGAATAGTTTAGGTAGCAGAGTAATCTATACAAAGTATCTTGTCATGGAAAAATATGGTAAACTACATCCTTGACTGCCTCCTTTTCCTGTTCTGATTATTAAGTTTGGGGTTTTTTTTTCAAGAGTTAGCTTTTAATTCACTAGCTGCAGAGGCCTGCAACACTTCTGTAGGTAGGTTTACAGTGTGCAGCCTCGTGTAGGTAGTCTCCAAGTAGAGTACCAACCATCAACCACCACCAACCTTTAAGTCCAATGATCCACCTATTTCTTTTGCACATTTAGGTGTCTATTCACCTAAACTGTAATGTCCCAGTTGGCATACAATGACCACATGGATTTCTGCTATTCTCCCCTTATCCACAGATTTAGTGAGCTCCATTGTAGAAGACAAGTTAGTCAAGCATAATTTACTCAGGGTAAATCTATCCTGGCCATTCCCAGTCACTCTTCTCCTTCACTGGCTGAAAAATGGCTTCCAAAAGGACTTGCTTCATTACTTTTTCAAGGACCAAAGTGAGGCCTGTTAGTTCCCTGAATTATTCTTACCCTTTTTTGAAGATGTGTGCAATGTCTACATTCAGTCATCGCAATGTCCCAGTTATGGGAGACCCCTTATCACCATGGCTTAACAAAGATGTTAGTGAGTGATCTTCCAGTAATATCTGCTAATTCTCTCGGCATCTTATCCAGTGCTGTAGATTTGCTGGAGGTCTCTTGAGAGATACCTGACCCTCATCCACTGCTGATAATTCTCTTCCTTGAAGCTAGTCTTTAGACTCTTAAGGCCTTGGAACCATGGCAGTGAAGGATAAGGTAATGAAGGTATGGACTACTTCAGCCTTACCCAAGTCCACTGTCTCTAAATCACAGTCCCCATTCAGCAAATATCCCATCTTTTCCTTATTTAGGCTTTTAATGCTAATGAAGTGGTAGAAGCTCTTCTTGTTGCCATTGAAGTTCATTACCAGTTTCAGCTGTAGCTGAGCTTTGGCTTTCGTCAGATTGGTAGAAAAGGTTTTGGGACTAAGAGCTGGACAGCTGCATAGAACTTGTTTCTGTCTTTGGCTTTTTCAGCCTTCAGGAGTGTCTTGGGTATAATAACACTGCATAAATATTTCCACAGAAAAGGGACTATGAGTTGTTGGTTTAGGGATCCTAAGAAAAGAGACAAACTAGAGAAAATAGTGTTTCTGATTACACAATAAAGAACAATGTAGAATGCTGCTCCCTGGTGAACTAGGAGTTCAGCCAGGAAAGATGACCTTTATCGGAAGTGTTTCTGGCTCTGTTTTGCTGTCTCAAGGAAAAGAGATCTTGGGTGACGTGTTCAGCTCTGAAGTGAATTACAAGAAGGCCTGTACAACATCTGTGTTGTTTTTTGTTTCTTTCTGGCTTAATGGATTCTCTTACTGGGAGAGTTCTTTGAAAAATGAAAATGCTTTGAGATTAGCATCTATTATTGTATTGAACGATGACAGTGAATATGAGAAACCCTTGAACAGCTGAAATTTTAAACAAATATACATTATAATAAATAGGATCTTCAGGCTAAAGTCTCTTAAACTGTCATATATTCAGTACATACATGAACTGAATTATTTTATTACACAAAAAATACTTCTAAAAAGGGAGCAGGTTGACTTTGTTAGATGTGCTGGGGTTTTGTGTGTGTACATATCTATATAATATTTATATATTATATGGGGTTTAATAAACATTTACAGTTAGTTTACTGTTAGAAGTGCTTTGTGAAATAAAATTGCATTGCAGTGGTTTAAGCACAAATGTTCAAATGAAATTATCTTTAACTCCAATTCTATTGCAATTAACACTGACTATATAAATATTTCTGGAAAATGTAGTATTGTTTAATTGTAGCAGAAAAGTTGTCTACTGTATTACAATGCAGGTTTAATTTTCATAGATTCATTTGTGTTATCTTGTTTAAATATTGTGTCCTTTTGTGTTCTGATACATTGAGAAGAAATTGCTTGATTTAGACACGCGTTGTAAAGGCAATGTCTTCATTACATGTTTACTACACTGATAATTTTTTGACCATTTTCTTAGAGCATATCAATAAACAGATCACAGTTGTTAGCAGGCTTTATAGTCTATATTCATAATAGATGCATATGTGAGATAATGAAGGAGGAGCTTAAAACTGCAGTACAGAAATTTAAAACTTCTTAATCCATGTTTTGCTTGCAGTCCTTCATATTTACTGATCTGGGACTAAACTACAGACTCCTACTGCTTTTACCATACATCTAAATTCCTGAAAGAATTTAGAAACAACCTTTGTGCACTGTGTGTGTTTCCAGTGCCTGAATATGCATTGAAAATTTGAATTTGGAGCTATAAGATTCTGGTCTGGGTAAATTTAATAGGAAAACTTTTGAATATTAGGCAGTATTTAAAATATTTTTTTTAATTTAGTTAACTTTCTCCAGCTTCTCTTGATTGAATATATGTCATCATTGTCTGTTTATTAAATAAATCATTATGCAGTGAATGGGGCTAGGGATATAGGAATAACTATGATTATGTATTATATATATGAATATATATTAGTTTGTCAGTAATGTTGGAAACTTTTTAGTTCAACCTGAAGTTAAGTAATAAATTGATTTTAAATAATACCATTCCTTACATAAAACTTGTACTTTACTTCCAGACCTTCACCTGGACTATTCATTAACTGATGAGTTCTGTAAAAATCACTTCTTAGTGGGACTGCTTCTAAGGGAGGTGGGCAATGCATTACAAGAGTTTAGAGACGTGCGGCAGATTGCCATTAGTGTGCTCAAGAATTTGATGATAAAGCATTCTTTTGATGATAGATATACTTCCAGGGTAAGTGTATTGCTATGCTAGTAGAACAAAATAATAAAGATTACGTGTGTATACACACAAAGTTTTTTCTTTCATAAAAAAACTTGTTAATTTGTAGCAATGCTATTTCTGTTCAGACTGTGATGAAAATAAGCGTGAAGACTGTATCACAATCAATCTGCAAATCCTGTATTTTTACCAAATGAAAGCACGACACACCTTTTAATGTAATGACATGTTTATTACATTTTAGGACAGTGTAATCTAACTGCTATTTTTGAAGTCATCAGATGTTTATGAACAGTTTTAAAGCTCTTAATACTTGACAGGTGTCCTTTGATCATCTATTATTCATAAAATGAGTATAAGAAAGCTACAAGTCATGGTAGTAAATGTTGAGTGATTTTTTTTTTTATTTTCCTGACTTGTTTTTTAACATCAGCTGTGCTGTGGAGAAGCCATCACACTTTAATGGAAGATGTCATTAATTTATCAGGCTAATGTAATATTAATTTATTTAGTCTTAGCTAAATTCACATTAATTTAGTTTTTTTCTGCATTATATTAGAATAGTAAATAAAATTTTACTTCTGTAAATTAGAATGAAACACAGCGATGATCACTGCTTTTGCAATTTATGAACTTGTCAATGTGGGCTCTGGCTTGGCAAATATTTATTAAGTGCTCTTTTTTTGTAATTTAGGAGTAAATAGATTAAATTGATGATTAAAAATTAAATCTGTAATTCGTTAATGAACTGTTAAACTCTATTTAGAACCATCAAGCAAGAATAGCAACTATGTATTTGCCACTCTTTGGACTACTCATAGAAAATGTTCAGCGAATCAATGTTAAAGATGTGTCTCCGTTTCCTGTTAACCCTTCCAGCAATGTGAGTGACCATTTCTATTTGGTATTCTGAATTATTTTTATCATAGTTTATTGGTAACATGTATATAAAACACTGCATACTTCTGGCAAACAAAGAGTTTCCTAAACTTCAGAATTCTGTGTGTTTGTTTTCTGTGCTTTTTCTGAGCTTAAAAGCTTAGTTAACCTTTTTGGTTTCGGTTACAGTTTCTCTTGTCCAGCTAAGTTATGCCTAACATGATAATTGGCTAGTTTGGTCCTACATACAGGTCACAGTGCCCTTATTGATCTCTACTTGAATCTGAAGTTTTCTGGAGAATGCTAGGTCACACAGATTGCCACAGCATCAGTCTAATGCTATTTGATTATACTGCCATGTAATATGATGCTTTTTCTGTATTTCTGGTGCATGTGCCTGCATTTCAAGATAAACTATAGACCACTCAGTTTTGGTAAAATTTGTGTGAGGAGTTTTCATTAAATTGTCTTTGTTTTTTACTCAAGAATTACACTTCTCTTTAGTCTGCCTACCAGTTTATATAAGCAGTTTGCCTGTATTGTAGATCCTGGTGCTGGAGGCACTTGCACGTACTTCATTTTTATGCAAGAGGATACTCCCCTGACATCTAACACAGAGAGAATTGGTTATGTCCACTAAAATCCCAACAGATTCAGTAGCTGCTGTTGCTGTTAAGCAGAAAATATTGTATATTTGTGGTAGCTTAAAAAAAAAAATCTTAATTTTCAATTCAGTCCAACACTTAAATAAATGAACTACAAAAATGATTAAATTTATAGAAATAAGAGAAGAATTTTTGACCTTAAAGGAGTGTGCTTTTGGAACAGCAGTAGTGTGAGAGATCTATAAGAGAATGAATTCAAATGGAGTTTGTGAAAGTGCATATTGGTACGTTATAGTTGCATACAGTTATTGAATCTAGGATTTAATTATTAATGTATTGCATTTTTTTGCTATATCTTGCTGTGTTCCACTTGGTATTAAGAAAGGAATTCACTCTCTTCCAACAAGAGAAATGTTTGAATATTTGAAATAAAAGTAATTAGGGTCCTCTGGAAATATCTGTTTCATTGTGTTTAAAATTCAATGAAATACTCATTTCTTCAATGTTTCCTGAGATATCTTAAGTTTTAGGCTATCTCGAGCTTGTGAAAATTCCTGAACATCTCATTCCATATTTTTGAGCATATTTAATAGAAATTAAAATTTAAGAAAGAAATATATAACAAATACTGCTCTAGTAGGTAAAGTATGTAATATTCACTAAGTCCATTATGTGGAAAACAGCAATCACATTTTCCTCTTGTTTCCAAACAGAGTGCAAAGGATGATGCACTTAATTTGCCAACTGCAAGTCAGCTAGTAACACCACAAAAATCAGGAAACACATTGGATAACAATCTTCCTAAAGATCTATTTGGTGTTATCTCTGGCATTGGTAAGCACTTAAAAAATAAAATCATTTAAAAAAGAAACGAGTGCTCTTTTTCACTTGTTACCAGAAATATTTGTTCTGTGTCCAACTTTCATTGCTTTCTGCATATATACTTGAATGTTACTGCTACTTTCATTACCAGAACCCTAATGCCATCAACTGTTTGGCGTGAGCCAGAATTCCCAGTCTGTACGTGAAATCTTTCTTTTGGAATCTTTTTGGGTTTGCTTATCTATTTGAAACAAAAGCTATCACCTGGATAGAGTAGCTTTTTCCCCCATCAAAGGTGATAGCTTTTGTCTTGCTGCAGAGAAATAGGCGACAAGACTGGCCTTAGTCACTTATGGCAGGAGTGCCGTAATCCGTGATTTTGTACATGATAATAGAGACCACATCTGAGTGGGATGCTGCTTGTGCACACCAGTGGGCATCTTCCTATCTGTCCTCTTAATGTGTTTTCCTGTTTTTGTCTGCTGGAATTAGTTGGGTCACTTACTAGTCAATTAAAAAAAACAAATTATGATGAAAAATAGGAAAGGGGAGATTTTTAAATATACATTCTTCATTTAAGTGTGTATGTTTTGCTACATATGTTTTTTTTTACATGTGTATATGAAGTTGTGCAATACATGTCTGTGTGTATGTATGTACAAATATACTTTCCTGAAACTCTGTGATGGGTTTGTCTTCATTAAAAGTAACTAAATGGAGTCAGTTTTTTGCCTTCTTAAAAAATGTATATGTATATGGTGGTTTTAGAAGTCTGACTAAACTATGGAGTGATTTTTTACACTATATGTATTGTTTGAGATTTTTATATTGTTTTGGGTTGTTTGTTGTTTTTTTTTTTAGCTTCCCCATACACCACATCAACTCCCAATGTTAATAGCGTGAGGAATGCTGACTCAAGAGGCTCTCTTATAAGTACAGACTCGGGAAACAGTCTCCCAGAAAGACACAGTGAGAAAAGCAATTCTCTTGACAAGGTAAAAAAAGCAAACCAAAATAAAAAATCCAAAGTGTAAAATTTCATATTAAGTCTCATAGGAATTAACTTCTCTAATCTCCATTGGGAGTGGGATTTCTAGAATAACTGCAGAGCAGTATTTTACATAAGATTTTCTTTTACAAAATAATTATCATACAAACTCTTTTTGCATATTTATTAAGTTGTTTTGCAGAAAATACAAACAGATTTTCCATGTAGAGACATAAGCAAGCAGTTGTTTCCTTTGCTAGAGAAGGGCACTAGGTGAAGTGTATTGAATTTCGCTTGAGAACTGAATTCTAGTTAGTACAGCTTTGATTTTGTGGAGACCCTCATTCCATCCTTTTCTATATACAATATGCGTAGCGTTTTTTAAATGTTGAAAAACCAGTTGCTGTGCTTTCTCTAGTTGATTTCTTTTATATCAGTTTGACTTTTCTAAATCATTTCACTTGAAAGCAGTTACAAATTAGGACCTCTGGCTGCAGTAGCTCTGAGGTATTCAGTCGTGTCTTTCTAGAGTTTGTGTTGATACTGATCACGTTTCATTTTCTTAGATCTTGTTGTGCAAGTCACAACATGTTAACTTTTTCCCCTTGACTCTGACATGCCTTCGTGTGGCAGAGAGAGAAGCTTCTCAGAAGGCACTCTGCTCATGCTATGCGCCCTAATGGAGAAGAAGAAGAAAATTCTCACCCTGCAAAGAAAAACCGTGTTACTATGGATTTTTCACTTCTGACAATTCCAGCTTTGCCAGAGAAAATTTTGCATGCAGCTTTCTCTCTTCAGTTACAAGAAGTATTTGATTTTTGTGCTTGGTATAGTTCAGCTTCTGAGTGAAGTGTGTGATCAGTAGTTTTGCCACTTCTTTGCAACAGTTGAATCTCAAGCCAAATATGTACAATACCATGTAAAATACCTTTAAATGCCAAACCTGGAATAGTTCATGCACATGGTTTAATTTAAGCATAAAAATCCAATCACCTTAAACAACAGCAGAATTTGAGTCTTGGGGTCTTTAACACAAATAGAACCAAATAATCTTTTTACATTGACCACGTAAATAAAGAAATATCTTGTGCATACACTGTTGCTAAATGGCAATGCTGTCATCTATTACTTAGTTGTCATGTTAATTACTAAAGGGTTTTCAAAGGAGTCAGCATCCTTTGAAAATTCTGATCTGGTCTGGCAATTTAGGTAATACAGGATTTATGTTTTGCATGCTGTTAATATTTTCCCTGAATAATACTTAATCCTGGCTTTTTATTCGTTGCTTTCTGAACTTTCTAGTAGATCAGTTGTTCAGTGCATGTTATCTTCGAGTTTCTGCTCGTTGCTTGATATCGTTACTGAAGACCCATGTTTTTATTTTAATGTTTCTTTTGGAATAACCTGTAGATCTATACTTGTGTAATCAGAATTGTCTGGAAGTATATCAGTTTTAATATATGCACACTTTATTTTAAATTAAGCTTGTGAGTAGCTATAGTGCTACTTTTATCCTATTTTTATAGGTGTACATGTTCACCTATTTTAGAAGCAATATTATCTAGTGCTCTGGACAGTATCCAAAAGTCTAGGAAAGTCAAATTCTGTTTCTGCTCTGCCACCCATTAATTTCCTGCTCTATTTCAGTATCCATAAAGCTGTATAGTAGCACTTCTTTGTTCACCAGAGATATTTCAAAGGTAGACAGACAGTCTTTAGAGTTCTTTAGACTCTACAGCAATCAGGCTTTATATAGGTGTTCATTTCCTCCTAAATTTCAGTAACTGACTAGTATTAATCATAGTTTCACATTCAGTTTCACTGCGCATCTGTTCAATGACTACTATGTGACACATTCACACAGAATGTTTTAGGACAGCATTTTTTTCCTTTTACATGGAACTCGTTGAAAGGCTCAGCAGTCAATTGATGCGTATGCTGTGAAATGTTCCCTCAGGGATTAGCATGTCTCCTGCTTTCCGTGAGGAGTGTTCCTGGAAGGGTTGTTCTGCCTTTGAGATATTGGCACTTCTTACTTTGTTGATGAAACCAAGCACTTTTCTCCCTTGAGTCTGTTTTTTGTTTTTAGGATGTTTTTCTAATTTTGATGTGAAGGATTTCTTCCAACCCTGATATGTGTCCTTAAAAAGGTCATGGAGCCAAGATGATCCAGCTTTTTTGTAGAAACCAAAGAGTTGCAAAGATCAATTATACCAGACTGTTGACATTTCAGAGAACTGATTACACATCAAAAGGGTGTTTTTGTTTGGTTGGTTTTCTTTTTGGGCTGACTTTTTTTTTTTTAAGGAAAGGGCAAGTAGTAGTTAATCTTCCAGAATGTGTATTATTGCCATTCATGTATGTTTTTCTTGAGGTTCTTACATCTTTAAGTGGAAAGAATTTTGTAGAGGCAAGTCTGTCTACAGAGTTCAGCATAAGTTTCTTCAAAAGCAAAGGAGCATATATGTATCACCTAACAGTAGCATTTATTTTTTTAAGTGTTTCATCTAAGCACAAGGCGTATGCCTGATTTCTACAATGTGGGTATCTGTATAATTAACTTGATTAATAATCACTGTTAGGTAACTTTCCCCTCTTACTTCTCTCTCTGGGGGAAAAACATCATACAGAGAAGGATATAAAAATAAACAAAGGTAAAGAGGCTTAATTTGGTATACTTCTTGTGTGTAGTGTGTGTTTTAGTGACCTGTCTCTACATGAAACATTTTTGTCTTCGTTCTGAGATCCTTTTTCTGTTGCAGGAATTAATAAGGCAATTTAAAACATGTTAGTTTATTATCAGTTAAAGAACACTTTAGCCAAAATATGTCTGTTTTCTTTTCAGAACCAACAGAGCAGCACTTCAGGAAGTTCAGTTGTTCGATATGACAAACTTGACCAAGCAGAGATCAAAAGTCTGCTCATGTGTTTCCTTCATATTTTAAGAAGTATGTCAGAAGGTAGGTAATTCCACACATTTTTCATAAATTTGAAATTGTGTTAGATTTACGTCTGTGATTTTAATACATTTTCAAAGTCAGCAGAACATTTTACATGTAGGTATCGTGTTGTGTTTTGCACATATGTGTGATTGGTGAAATTAAACTCTGACTTAAACCTTGTAAGCATTAAATGCTCATTATTCCTTCAAAGTGTGACACTCACTTAGGGGCTTGGTAACAAAATGAATATCTGTGTGTGATTTTACGGTCCAGTTGGGAAAATGGAAGTTTTCTTTACAAAAAATAATAAAACTCAAAATATCTTTTTCACTGTTTTACACTTTGAAATATATTAGTCAGAATTTCTTGAAAATTCAACTTAGATTTACATAAGCACAGTGGCAATTTTTTGGTCTCAATTCTCCTGGGAAAGAAAAAGTGTCAAATAAATGTTGCCACACATCTTTGTAATAATTTTTAATTTGTTAACTAGTTGTGAACATTTTTGGCAAAAGAGGCCATGTCTTGGCTATGTAACTACAAGCTTTGTAAAAAATAGCCTTTTTTGAAATCTGTGCAAATAAACAAAATCTGAAACCTGTGCTGAAATACTACCTATAGTAAAGTATTATAAATTTAAAAAGCAGAAATCGTAAATTTGAATTTAAAAAATGTTGAGACCAGTCTATAAAAAAGCAGGTTATAGGAGTAACAGTCCAAAATATACTGACGTCTTACATTTTTAGAACACTGTAGTCACTACTGACTATACAATTATTACTATTTAAAATGTGAAATGGTATGGGAATATTGTGAAGTAATTAAAAGCATATAGTAGAAGCTCATTTTGAGAACTGATATGTGCATTTGTATAATCAGCTTGAAGTAAAATTTTAAAATAGTGACAGTTATCTGTACCCCACAAGCCATTTTTTGTTTTTTCCAAATTCTCATTATCTGAAAACCAAGGACTGGTGTCAACTCTTTTTCTTAGTAGTTTTGTGTGTTTGCTGCCTTTGTCTCATTTTTAATATTTTTCTTTTTCCTAGATGCACTGTTTACATATTGGAACAAGGCCACAAAAGCTGAACTCATGGACTTTTTCACGATCACAGAGTAAGATTTTTAAGCTTGTCATAAAATAATATGTTTGGCTATGCTGTTCAAAACATGAGTGTGAATTTAAGTGTGTATGTATGTTTTTATTTATTTGTTTGGAAAAATAATGCCATCTTGGTCCGTTTAGAAGTTCTTAACTTGATGAGCACGATTGCATGTCTGTCCAATTCCATGATCGTTTCTGCAGTTAGGCTGTACAGAAGTGAACTCAGGAAGTTCCTGAACAGCGAGTAGTGCGTTTTCTAGTGTGATCTACTGAGATGATACGGTTGCATGTGAAAATTGATTGAATTGCCTAACTTCGGAAACAAAGGGTTATGAAGCATCCTCCTAGCATTCCTCTTGTGTCTTCTCCCATTCTGTAAGGGAAAAGATAGAGGATGAAACCAGTATTTGTTATCAATGGCTACACTCCATCCCTATGCACACTTAGTGTGCTTGTTCATGAGAAGTGACTGATACATTAATAAAAAGTGAAGAAGGCACTGTTTGCTTGAAGTGGTGCACCACAAGAAGCCTTTCTGCTTGCCTTGCTTGTTTCACTGGCTGCTTTCCTTTCTTTCTGTAGTAGAAGCTCAATCAATATAAGGTCAGTTGTTACTTGTGTTGTGGAATGTGCTACTCAAGGTCTTTTTTAGGACTATATTGTACATAGTGTTTTAACTCAATATTTGAGTACATCTGGCATGATATTGATGGTACCAGAGGCAGAACTGAACAAGTAAATAAGCCCACTTAGTAGACTCTCTGAAGCCTGAGGTGTAAACTGTACAGAATCAGTCGTGAACAGTATTTTGCCATTAGATATTTCTTACTTAAGGGCTGGATAGGATTAGTTTATGATCAAAACAGTAACCTCAAATTACTAATTATTAAAGAAGATTTCCATCACAATAGCAGTATATGGAATAAAGAATAAATTTTCCATTTTGTTAGTGCAGTGGATGATATCACAGGAACAAGGCTGGTAAAAGTCTACCTCCGTCAATTCTAGGAGTATTTTGCCAGTACCAATAATGCTCATTTTGATGGTGGTTTTTTTTTTTTAGTACAGATCACTACAATAGTTTCTCATTACCTCTGTAAGACAGTATTTCTGGTAGGTAGATAGTCACCACGCAAAGAACTGTTTCTGAAAAACTTAGAATCTAAAAAAGACAAAAAGATATGAGAAAGGGGGTTGAGGTTAGTTTGCAAATAGAGTGACAAATCTGGGGGAGGCAAACACCATTCTGACTCTGCAGTTTGGAGACTGCTCATCTACTTAATGTCTGAGTACAAAGTGACACTGAGACCACTTGCCAGTGTCCTCCCTCATTCACAACTGGCACATGGAAGAGAAAAGCTGAAAGGCAGTTTTCAGGCTGGATTTACACTTTAAAGAAGAGCTTTTTGAATATTCTACAAGGGAAGTTGTATTAAGTGTTCTGAATTACCAGGATAATTACTTACAGTGGGAAGAGTCAAAATCATTATTACAGCCTCCGTTCACACCATCTTTCTTGATCTGGAAGTGTGACTTCTAGTTTATTAGTCATCAGTGTTGTGTACCTACCACTTCTGAAGACAAGCAGAGGCACCTGGCAAATTTGCCTTTATTATCTTCTTATAAAAGCAGATTCCCTTTAGAAAATAATTCTGTCTGAAACCCTGTTATTGTTATCCTGGAATCTGGAGACCAGAAGAAAAAAACCAAAACCAAACAAAAAACCCACCAAAAAAACCACCTGTAATTAAGATTTTTTAGGTCAAGGGGAAAAATGCAGAATGTATTGCCCTTATTTTGAACCCTTATACATGTTTTACAAAATATGTGTGTACATGTCATGTCTGGTTATCTCTTTGCTTCTGTCCTTCATGTAACTTGTCCTGGATTGCTGTCGTTTGTAAATAACTGTAACTGTGGGCTTCATTTTACTTTACGTAATGAGATTTTGTCTGAGATAGTTGAGGTTAAGCATTTCTTCTCTATAAATACTAAAAATCTGTACAAGATGAAGCACTTTGAACTCACTGATTACGGTTTTCTAAGGTGTTTTGTTTTTTCACCATTTGTCCCTTCTACTTTGTCACTGTTAGACTCCCACTAGCTGTTTTGATTCAGAGTGTTGAGATAGGTGTGCTCTGGAGGCAGCCTTATGTACCTTTTGCTCTTCATCTCAGTTTGCCCAAAACAACCACCCTCTGTGACTGATTTCAGAAGAGCTATATTTACCTTTGGTTGGCTTGGGGGACTGGAAGGGAATTTTAAAGGTGGGAGAAATAAAGTTTTATGCCTTAAGATTTTAAAGCTAAACAAAAGTAAGTTTAATAAATCCAATGTATGTAAATGTAGAAGAGATTGTTTTAAGTGTTGCTTCTCTGACTTATGTGTTTTCTGCAGAGTATGCTTACATCAGTTCCAGTACATGGGAAAACGATACATAGCCAGGTACTGTGTGGAATTTGAATTTCACTGTCTTGCTCACTAAGGATAACAGTGTGTACAATATGCCTTGAATCTCTATTACAAATAAATCGCATGTGTTATTGTGAAATGATACATAACAGTTTGAAGTAACTGGTTTCTGTATTAACATATCTGTTTCCTGTCTGAAAGTTTGCTATCCGTTAAAGAATGATGTGTGTGTTGTGTTTATTACCAATTACTTTAAAATCCACCCTTTAAATGGTATCTTTTTACAGCATTTTTTTCCTTGAAATAGTGTCTTTGAGGAAGAAATGTTATGAATTAATTGTTTTGTTTATTCACTTGGCCATAAAACCATGTCTGTTGAAGTGTTTTTGAGATTTTATATATTGTGTTTTTATGGAAAGGTGAGTAGTGAACATTCCAATGCTGCTGTTTTTCAGTTTGAAGTCTGAAGTCCTGTTAGATACCTGTACATTCCCATGGAAGGCTGTTTAGGAGAAAACCTATGGAAGTCAGAAACATATACTAAATTAATTGAATATCTTTGCATTAATGTGACTTTTAATGTGAAGTAGTTTTTTAATAGGGTAAAATATAGCAGCTTATTTAGGCCTTGCACTGTGGTTGACATGGTAATACTGTTATAATTAAACTTGTGGGGTTGAAATGCTGGCCCTTGAACTCACTGAGGAAGTTGTTGCTGGCTTTGGGTGGCAAAGCATTCTAAGTGAAATGTTAGCTTTTTTGCTTTTAACTTAGATTTAATGATATGTGAATCTCTTTCTGTAAACAACAAACTTAACTATCTCCTTGGAAATTTTTCAGAAAAATATTTCATCTCTCTTCGCATACCCTAAAAAAGTCAAAGGCCAAAATAGACCAGTCTTTCTTAAGGCTTTGATTGTAACCTTTGTGTTTAAATGTACTTCAAACTCTGGATTTGCAGGAGTCTGTAATTTTCAAGCTTTTTGTAAAAATTCTTCACACTAATTTGTTTGACTAGTTTGTAGAGAGGACTACCACACTTTGTTTTTGTTTACTGATCACCTAGTCTGTGTGCTGCATGTTAACACTAAAAACGTTAAGCTATAGCAATCATCTGGTGTTCTGCAGAGATACTGAATTCTCCCAGTAAATGTAGCTGTTGAGTCTTTCACATTGTCATTACACTGAAGTATATCACAATCAATGCACGTGCTCATAAAATACCCAAATGACAGAAAATGAAAGGGAACAGGGAATTCTGTAATTCAAGCACTGGTTCTCATTTTTCATCAGCTCTGGTGGTGGTACACAATAGAAAGTTGGCCTATACTGATTGCTAACACAGATCACTTTTCTGTTTTCTTCACTTGATTGCTGCAAGTTTAACAAAGTACATGGCTCTTCTCCCTTCCTGCTTGGGTAAGGTGTACATGATAATACCTCAGTTAATTTCTGCTCTCCTGTTGCATGTATGCTTTCTAATTTTACCACTGTGTGTCCTTTGCGAAAATTTTAGGAACATTTAAATCAAAATAGAGGATTTGGTTTTGCATTCTGAATATTTTCAGAATATTTATGTTCTCAAATATTTGTTTTCAAAATCTCTGAAGTGAATTCGGCTCTTTAAGAGCAACTGCCTGTGTGCTTTTGCTTTCATGCTTCGAGGTTTTAAGCTGTGCTGCTTTTTAAAGCTACCTATTTTTGTTTTACAAATAAAACAGTAAATAGGTTGCATTATAATTCTTTCTATAAAACTTCTAGTGCTTAACTAACACTTCCTGTCTTGCTGCAGGTTGACATGTCTAACTTTTGCTTCTATCCCATTTCACCCATCTTGCAGGAACCAGGAGGGGTTGGGATCCATAGTTCATGATCGAAAATCTCAGACATTGCCTGTTTCCCGTAACAGAACAGGAATGATGCATGCCAGATTGCAGCAGCTGAGCAGCCTGGATAACTCTCTCACTTTTAACCACAGTAAGTCTCATGACATGATAACAGTCATCATCCTCAACCAGTACCACAACACACCAGAGGCAGGTCCCAAAGCCACACCAGTGCGTTTCAATTACCTTTATTGTTCTAGGTCAAACGAATAGCTGGAATCAGTCGATGGTCTGTTCCCTGCTTTATGATAGAGCAATCAATGCTGCTGATGCCAGAACATGGAGCATGGTTGACTACAGCATATTTTAAAATCTTATTTCGTATTTTTTCATGATACGTACTTCAACGTTGTGCTGCACATAGTTACAAAATTTACTTATTTTTTTTCTATATGCTTTATTAAGCTTCTTTTTTTTTCCTGTACTTGGTCTTATAAATGATTAGTCTAAAAGTAAAAATATGCCCTCTGACCATATCTCCATGTTTTGACATCACCTAAGGAGAAATAAGTTTCTTAGAATTTCTACGGAGATTGTGAAGCCCATAATTTGGTTTGTCTGGAAGTGAAAAAGCGTCCAATAATGAAGTGATTTTTCTGTTTTCAGTGTGAGAAAGATATCAAGTATTCTTGGAATTTCTGTAGACAATGGTAAGATTTAATCAGGTTGAAGTCAGCTTGTATAAGTGCTGTATTGAAAACTAAATCTGCTTGTGGCCTATCTTTTTAAACATACTGCTCTTAAATTGCAAAATGTACTGTGTGTAAAGTATTCTGAAGCACCACTTTTGAATTTTCAGCTTCAAAAAAACAATGAAACTGGTTGACTAATCCAGTAAAATACAACAATGGTACTGAAAAGAATTGTGTGCAGTAAAGCAATTATTTAAGTTAACTCTATGTTCACTGTGTTCATCCTTTTATTTCCCAAAACATATCTAACTGTCCCTTAAAATCTTTTAGCTCATTATCTGTAATAAAAAGCAAGAGTTAGTCTAATTGCACAAGACTTGCCACATAGTCTAGTGGAAAACTAGAAAAAAAGCAAACCCTAAAAAAAAATATAAAATACTACCCAACCTCTCTGTTTATAAATGCATTTTCATGCTTGTTTTAATATACAAAACACGATTCTTTGATTTTAAATATATCAGAAAACAATATAGCTGTGCAAATTACGTTTTTTTCTTGTAATCAGTCTGCTACTGCTGTGTATTTTTTAATTGTTTTTTGATACACAAAAGAAAGAGCTTTTAAACTATCTGACTACACATTGAGTAAGGTAAACTACTTTGTAGATGTAGGCTGATGTTAAAAAAAAATCTCTGGGAAATAAATAACACAGCTGTTTCTGGGCCCTGTGCAAAGAGATTTCCAGAACTTGGCAAAGTTTACTGATTTTTTTAGGAAACGGTGAGCTGAAAGATTTTAATAAATGCATGCTTACGTAAAAATAAAGTTTCTGTTCTTTTCTATCTGAAGGAATTTATGAAGGAAGGTGTCTCATTCAGATAACTTTGTATAAAGTGATAGGAGTTTTTTTTTCTAATGTTGGATGTTTAATGAATATCAGGGTAGTTTTGCAAAGTGAAAATATGTTGCTGTAAAAGCCATGTCAAATGTGAAATTGCTTTTTATATCTTTGGTCTTGTTGTCTACCTTTTAGTTTTGTTTAGTTGTCAATCTGCCTGTATCACGTATCCAAAGTAGCTTTCAGAACTTGTAGGTATCCTGTATGAGATATGTATCTGGTGGGAATAGTTGCTTTACATGTTTCTAAAATCATGGTTCTTTGCCAAGATTTTTGTCTATAAACATAAATTATGAACTTAATTTCTCCCTTTCTAATATTTTAAGCTAAGAATAGAACTGAAGTAATAGAGTAAGTGATATTTCACATCTCTGAAGAATACAAACTACAAGAATGTAGATCTATATGAGTATTGTTGGGGCTGGAGGAAAGAAGGACGCTCAGCAGAATAGTGACATGCAAATGTACTGAAACACACAAGAGTTATACTCTGCTCTGTAGTACCAGTGTATGATCACCGTCAAGCTCGTAGTCATTAGGGATTATCCCATTTTCAGGGTTCTTAAATGGTTTTAAATCCAGTTACTCTGCAGTAGTGTGAATGTATGAGTGCATGTTCACATGTGTGTCCAGGCAGGTGCCATATTTTATGTGGTAATTGTAGTTCCATAGTTTCTTTTTAAGTTACATGTGAAAAATAGAGTCCAGCATGTTAGTTATACCTGAAGAATACAATATTATCTTCACTAAAATAATAGCAAATTGATACAAGGATCATTTTTAGCATGTATATGGAAAAGGCACTGCTAAATCAGTCTTTCAACTCAACTGAATTCCTTTAAGTTTGCCCGAAGTTCTGTCTCTAGTAATAATGCAGAGTAATCAATCCATGACCTATTTATTTGTTCTAAATTACTTTGGTGAAGAACAAAATTTGAACTGTTTGGAATCCTGACCATTGACTACGGTTTTTAACTAGTATTTGTAATAAATCTTTCACCTTTCTTATCTAGAAGAGCAAATGAATGGTTTCTTTAAAGAATATTTCCTCTGTCCTCAAAGCAGTTCTCAAAATAGTCATCATCTTTTGGTATCTTAAACATTACCGAAACCACAGACTAACAAGAATTTCTGGTCACCCAAAGGTGATTGCTATGAAAAAGGTTTTTCTTTGAACTACTTTAAGAAAGAGAACACTTTTACTAAAAGAAAAATATTTGGCAAACAGCTGTTGTGTTAAAACTTGCTTCCAATTGCCAGTTGTTCCTTTCCATCATTACAGAGATGAAGGGATTGAAACAACAAAGAAAATACATGGAAGGAGGAAGAGGTGGAGGCAGAGAGAATGCAAATAATGATAGGAAAGAGGTGTACCCTTCATAATAGAAAGAATGCATAAATACAAAGAAATTGGGGGTTATGGATATGCATGTGTAGTTCAGCCAGGGAAGCAAGAAGGTGCAGAAAGAAGTGGCCAGGTGTCATTATAAAAGAATATGTCATTTCTTCTGTTCTTGTCTTGGTCTCAACAAGGTTGTCATGCTTGTAATTGATTTAGGGATGCTAAGTTGACTGTAATCTAACATATAAACGTGATCTAGACCAAATTCCTATAAGGCAACCAGGGCACATTTGTCAATCTGGTTCCTAAAGATCAGTATTAGGGAACATAAGCAATGTAATATAACCGCTACTGAAGCAGGATATGTTTTTTAAATTATTTAATTACAGTGTGGAACTAGAAGCAATACAATATTTTTATTAAAAAGGGAGTTATTGCATGGTATTGCTACAGAGCAGAATTACTTGAGTCTTCAGCTGCATATAATTGCATGATTGTTCCTTCAACTCTTAATATTTTGTATTTTCATAATGATTGACTTGTGATTGACTTTGAGATCATTATAACATCACTAAATTATCAATACATATTTTCAGCTGTAACTCCATTCTACTGCAGTACTTATTTTAAGAATATATGTGTATATAACTGTATACACATATATATACACACACACGTATGTATACGTACATAGCCATATATATGAAACATCAGACATTTACTGTTTTAACTGTTGTTTAATGCTTCTGTTGTTGATGTTTGTACTTAATATATTTTATGATCTTGTGCAAATTATATCAGAATAATTAGATGTGATTTGAAAAATATTATTATGAGTTCTTTTTCTATATTGAATACTAACTTCTGTCAGGCTTTTTTACTTGTTAATCTTTTCCTAGTTCAGCAAGTCTTTTGGAAATAAGAAACATTTAAATGAGTATATCCAGCACTTACACTTCATTTGGAATTTCTGTAGGCTATGGTCATTCAGATGCAGACGTTCTTCACCAGTCTTTACTTGAAGCAAATATTGCTACTGAAGTTTGCCTTACAATTCTGGATACTCTGTCATTATTCACAATGGCTTTTAAGGTTTGTTCTTGACTTGCTGTTAACATCTTCCATAATTATCTTTCAGAAAAAATATTTTAAAAAATATTTTTAAAATTATGTTTCTATTTTATAATCTAGTAATGTAGCATTGCATATTTCATTGTTTTGTCACGTAAAAGCTGATAACCTCTGGCAGCAAAATGCTTTGACATCAGTTAACATTACACACAGACTCGCTACTGATCCGTAATCTGTGCGAAAAGCTTCTTCCTCATCCTAACTTCCTAAGAATATTTCTGGAAGCTTCAGTGTCTACCTAATATTAGTGCTAAAACTGTCTTTTAAAGACCACGTGAGGTGAATGATCAACTGTATGGCAAAACCGTAATTCATAATTGAGCATTATGAGACTTTTATATTGAACTTGGCTTCTTCTTACATTAAGTCACTCATTAATTAACAGTAAATTGTGTATGTTCCTTTTCTGTAACTTTATTTCATGTTGGCCACTAATAAGACGCTAATAAGATTCAAATTTAGTGCCTTACCTTTAATCTAGCTCTGAAAGCATAAGCTTGTTTCTAATGAGATTCCTTTTATTAGTAATTGAATTAGATAGAGCTTAGAACCAGTTCTGTCCACAGAATTCATGACAGAATTGAAAATGAAGATATAAGGAAGTTTTAAAGATTTAAGGAAGAATGAACACGGAGGGGAGTAGCAGAAGATGGAAGACCTAGTAGAATCACGTTGGAGGGCCAGTAGAGTCAGAGGGAGCAATACTTAAAATGGTCCTCATTTCTGGACTCAACTGAGGAGTCCCTGATTTGACTAACCTGTTTTGGTGTTTTGTAAGAGGAGAGACCTCGTTGTCTTGTCGTAGAGTCCCATAGCAACCCAGTGCATATGCTTAGTGGACAAAGGGAGAAACTAGGTCCCCAGTGCAAAATGGAAGCAATATGAACTAGTAAAGGTAGCCGGTACCTGTGCTAGAGAAATCTGAGGAGACTGGATGTAAGGCAGCCATTGGTGATACAGAAATCAAGAGTAACCCTGTGTATTGCATGCCTCAGAATGAGTTTGAGAACATTGATGCAGATAAAACGCTGAAAAATAATTAATACTTCTGTCCTTAAGAGCCCTTTCAGTGTCAGATCTAGGACAATAATGAAAGATGGTGAGTGGGTGGGGGCTTGGGGGAAGTTTTTTTGAGAGCATTGTAGTAGGAAATACTGCTATGAGAAAATTCCACTGTCTGAGCTACTAAAGCCAGTGTAACCGAAGTGTGTTAATACTTTGATCGTGCCTCTCGAAGAACTGTTAATAATTTATTTAATTAACAGCTCTTCAAAAGATTGGGTTCTATAAGTCTATTCAGGAAGCCAACACTTTCTGTATAAGCAAGATTAATGAAGTGTTAGAAATATCTAACTAAAATTCTGATATGTTCGTATTATTCAACATCTTGGTAATACTATGTAGAGGTTTTTTTTAAATTTCCTGCTTTTGGGTGGTCTGTATATGTTCTTGCAATAGTATAAATTTATCACTGCACAAAACTCTTAAATTCTCACTGTCAATTTAAAGAATCAGCTACTCACTGATCACGGGCACAATCCACTGATGAAGAAAGTATTTGATGTATACCTCTGCTTCCTTCAAAAGAATCAGTCTGAAACAGCATTGAAAAATGTCTTCATTGCTTTAAGGGCACTTATTTATAAGGTAAGAAGTTTTAAAATAATTAATCTTCAAATAATTATGCAGTTTTTTAGTTAACAGTATACTTTGTAAAAATTGAAGAACTAAAATCCCAAATTAAAATTGGTAAATAAGGATTGATCTGATCCCAAGAGTGTGGAATACTTGTCCTTTGAATTGCTGTAAAAATCATTTTGTGTCATGAACTAATATGACTGTCTATTTTTTTCACAGTTTGGGAATATTTATATGTTTGTGTTTGTCTTGACCTGTTTATTTTATCAAGAACTGAAGCTGGGTTTAATTAATAATTTGCTTCTTTTCTACTTTTTCCCTCAGTTTCCTTCTACGTTTTATGAAGGTAGAGCTGATATGTGTTCTGCACTGTGCTATGAAATTCTGAAGTATTGTAATTCCAAACTGAGTTCAATTCGTACTGAAGCTTCACAGTTACTGTACTTCTTAATGAGAACTAATTTTGATTACACAGGGAAGAAGTCTTTTGTTAGGACTCATCTGCAGGTTAGTACACTTTATTTTTTATTTTTTATATACTGTATTTGTAGATGCGCAGTTGCATACCAGTGTGCAAAGCCCTGTCAGATAAAGACGCAAAAGAAATTATTTTGGGTTCAAGCAAGGCTAGTACTATTGTAAGAGTAGGAAGATGACAATAAAACTATGTTCAGTACAAGGAAATATTTAGAAACAATTGGATGGCCCTGTGGTTCGTAGGGAATAATTGTCAGTAGTGAATGTTCTGTTTTGTCGCTGTTATTTTGATTGTTAAATTGCATACCCCATTGCATATGAAGAAAAGCAACAAGCATATAGGAGTCTGAAATAAAACAAATACACAGAAAATTGTGTTTTCTGACAAAGCAGGGAACAATAGTTTACTGCTTTTATGATCTCTGGCTTGTTCATCTAGCAGACAGTCTTTAGAGCAGAGGATGCATGTGCATTAAATTTATACAAGCCTGGTTTTTTCTTGCCTATGTTATTGTACAAATAACTTTGGTAAAAAAATCATATGTAATTTTACTTAAGGAAATAATCTTTCGATTAAAAAGAACAAAACTTCCTTTGTAATTGCTTCATAGGTACATCTCAAGAGTAATTCATGAAATATATACTAACAAGACATTTGTTTCTGTCAAGGTTATTATTTCAGTAAGCCAGTTAATTGCTGATGTTGTTGGAATTGGAGGAACTAGATTTCAGCAGTCTCTTTCCATCATCAATAATTGTGCCAATAATGACAGAATTATAAAGGTCTGTATTCTTCTTTCCGTACTGCTGAAGGATGCTTGAAAAGTCTTTCGTAGCATCTTTTGCAATTATGTTTCAAACTTTTATAATGCAAAGAGTAGAAAAAGATAGTAGTTAAGCTAACTTTTCCATGTTTTAGCACACTACGTTCCCTTCTGATGTTAAGGATTTAACAAAACGGATTCGTACAGTACTGATGGCTACAGCTCAGATGAAGGAGCATGAGAATGATCCGGAAATGCTTGTAGACCTCCAGTACAGTTTGGCAAAGTCTTATGCTAGTACACCTGAACTAAGGAAGACATGGTTAGACAGTATGGCAAGGATCCATGTTAAAAATGGAGATCTTTCAGAGGTAAGAGGAAAAAATCAAACTAGTTTTTAGCTTTGTAATAAGCTTAAGCTTATCTTTCTTTAAATGGATTGTATTATTTCTAGTTGTTTGTGTGTAATACAATAAGCATTTTTAATAAACTTTGAATTGTTAGTAGATTAGTTTCAGTGGCCGGTAGGTCCTACCTAAATATACATGTAAGAGGTACACATTTCTGATTACTAATGTAAGTTAATGTATCTACCGTAGCTGACATGCTACTAAGCCAGGAATGTGAATGCACAATGTAAACCATGGGAAACACAGACCACTTACTTAAAAGTATCTTTGTTATCAGCTGCTAAATCACTTAAAGCCACTCCTTGAATTCCTCTCCAGTTGCCTGTACAGAATTAACTTGATTCTGTTCCAGACTGCTTACTAAAAAGCTCCTCATGTTCTTAAAATTGACAAATTGCATTTTTTTCATTTGAAAAAAAGAAAGCTATCTGATTTTACTGTGCTCTTAAAGTATTTAATTCTAGCAAAAAGGAGAGTTGGACGTTTTTGTCTTGATGTAAGTATTTTATCAGCATACAGCATACAATTTTGTTTCTCTCTGGAAGTCTGTTCCCTCTGAAAGTAAATCATGTTGCATGACATAATTGAAATTCATAAACATGTCTGTTAAACTTAGTGTCATGTAAGCAAGTAAGCATCTGCTATCTTATTCATGTCTTAGTACTAGAATTCTTTTTTAGTAACACAGAAGGCATATACAATACTCTGTTGTTAGCTTGTATTTTGAAGAAAACAACTTCATCTCTCTCAGAAGACAAGCTCTTTTAGTCCTTTTCAGGTCTATTTTTATTTTTTTTATGAAAAACTTAAGAATCTTTGACTGTTCGACTAGATGAGAACCTCTGTAAATTACCAAACCCAATGCCATACAAAGTATGAATTAAAGAGAATTTCTAACAGATACTTACCTTTTTCCTTCACTTCAAGTGTCTGGGATTCTGGAGCCTCCATATGTGCACTGTTCAATTTGGAATTAGAATAACACTCCACTGTAAGCTTAAACCTTTTTAGTAAAAGAAGAATCTTAAATATTTTTTTCCCTTTGTGGAGAAAAGTGATCTGTGTCGACCTCACTTTTTTTTTTCTGAATTTTTCTTGGTCTGGAGCCAAAAGGCAGACAAAACAGGTTAGCAGAAGAACCATCAAAGGTTAAGTAGAATAATTAATAGCTCTTTTGTTTCACATAACACTTAAAATACAACCCAAAAAAGAGATTTGCCTGTTTTTATTATAGCATGGCTTTCCTACCTTGTAATTTTGTGATCTATGATCTCATATTGTGTACTGCTGTCCATGCTACTTTATACTTTGGTAAAGGAGTGAGTGTGCTTGCACAGTTATCATTTTGCATAAATGAGGTGGAGAATTCTTACACCAGTCATAGGATGTCTGCAAAGCAGCAAAAAGGAAGACCAAATAAATTCTCAGCCTAGCGCTCTTCTTATATACCTTGATTTTAGTAGTTCCATTATAATTGCAATTGATATTATTTCTGTTTTAGGCGGCAATGTGCTATGTCCATGTAGCAGCACTGGTTGCAGAATATCTCACACGAAAAGGTATGATTTTGAAACCTTACTTCAGTATTTATGGGGTTTTTTCATTTTATTTTTGGAAAAGCAACAGCTTCCTGGAGGAAGCTGTTAGCATTTTAGTGTTCACCAAGGAAAAAAATTCTGACCTAGGCGGATAGCATGCTCACATATTTAAGAGTATACTTGTGTATCTAAGGGACAGCATTTCAGATGAAGGTAAAGTAAAATTTTTAAGAAAGTAAGAATTTAAATTTTACACCAGAGCTGCTAATAGCTGAAGTCAGACCCTTTCTAAAGCAAACTTATCAGTGAATACTAGGCATTTTTGCTAAATACTTATTTCAGTAAAGAAAGTTAAATTGCTTTGGCTTTTTTTTCTTGCTTGTAGACTGACTTTCTGTGTCTACAGCTGAATAACCTTTTTTGTTGTCCTTAAATGATTTTGTATGGTTGATGTCAGTCCATTCATATTGCTCAGACAAAGCTGATATGCCAGAGCGTGTTCATGTACACTGTTCCAGCATGAGTTAAATACTGTAAAAGTTACCTTGATTACCTTAGACTTATGGTGGGGTGAATTAGATGCAGGTTTAAGATAAAATAGAAAGATTTCAGACACTCCTTATTTTGATTGGTAAGAGACTGTTCAAAGGTCTTCATTAAGAGGCATTAAAATCTGTGGTTTTTTAAAACCTCTTTATACTTACATAGTAATGTGAGGTCTGGTATTTTAATCATGCAGTGAGAGGCTGGATTTTTTTTATTTATTAATTTGGTGGTAAATATATTTAAACATGGCTTCTGCCTTATCCAGCATCACAAAATGCCCTAATATTATCCTGGTGGAGAAAAGTAAATTTGTCTATCCTTTTTTCAATGACAGGGATGTTCAGGCAAGGTTGTACTGCTTTCAGAGTAATAACACCTAATATAGATGAAGAGGCTTCAATGATGGAGGATGTTGGAATGCAAGATGTTCACTTCAATGAAGTAAGTAGACATAAGAGTGTTAGAATTGATGCACATTGAAGTGCTGTTTGCTTTTTCAAGTTTTGTGTTTCAATCTGGAGGCTCACTAATATGATGGGTATTATAATTGTTTCTTAGCTACTATTCTTATCCTAAAACTAAAATAAAACATTTCTGTGAGCTGTCTGAGCTTTAGAGAATTAACTATATAGATATATTTTAAACAAAGAACTAGCACATCAACCTAAGACCACTACTGGAACAAAGGTAAGCAAAATGGATTGTTACTTGGATTTAGATTGTTACTACACCAGGAATCATGGAAATGCATTCCCTGGTTATTGCTGGTCTACAGCTTCCCTAAGCAAATATGCCATAACAATGAAAGTGGTTTTACTTGACACCAGGCTTGCACCAATGTTGTTTTTACTGGCTTATGGTTCACTCTTTGTGTCTTTGCTGATTCATCTGGGCTGGCTTTACAGCAAATGTTACTATTAAGAAGCCTATATGAAAAAAAAGAATAATCTTGCTCATGAAGAGCTACATCTATGCAATATATTTGCCTCCCCCCAGATGTGGGAGAGAGGGACAGGACACTACTTGTAGTAACTGTGTTGGAAAAATCCCTGATGTGTAAGCATAGTTGTACAACAAAATTGTGGTTTAGTTTGTATATGGTGAAGGTGTATGACAAAATTATTTGACTGTGTGATTTGTTGCTATGCCAACAGATTTAGGAGGAACAAATGAAAGAATCAGTGATTTAAACCTGGGTTTAGGCCTGGGATACCTGTGTTTTACTCCTAAGTTCTGGTACTGCTTTGCTCTGTAGTTCTAAGACAAAAATGGTCAACTTGCTTTTTCCGGGAAGGCAGCAGTTGGAATTAAGAAATATAGTGCTTTTTCTTTCCAAAGATGCTCAACGGCAGATTGTTTTTTTTGAATTTATGTGCTGTATTCTTTAAATCACTGGTTTTCCTGATCCAGCATGGAATTTAGCATGTTACTCAACACAAAAAGTAAGCTGCTCTAAGTGAGCCAAGAGTTGGGTTTCTAGTGACTACTGCTGATGGAAACTTTTTGTTAGAAATTCTTGTCAGTGTCTACCTGACAAACCATTTGTCAGAGCTAAATTATTTTTTAGTTTTTAATTTGGAATGTCTTCATTCTTTTTCTCATCAGTCAATCCCCACAAAAAGCATATACTGCTTTTTCTGTGTCATTGAAGCCTACACAAATTTATTTCCATCTCTCAGTATTTCCGTGGAAAGGAAGTAAGCCAAGATTGAAATTATAAGCCTGTGTAGCTTGCAAAAGGATCAAACATGGCCAAATTTCATTTTTCCTTGCATGCAACCCCTTTTAAACTTAAGCGTAGAATCACTTGGTTGGAAAAAGACCTTTAAGATCATTGAGTCCAATCAAGTAGTGCATGTAATACTTTAACTGATTAAATGTTGAACAAGGTTTGTTTTTCAGTTAACTTCTTATAGTTCATCCCTGGAAGAGTAATAATAATAGGGAAGAACCATTTGGTTTTTAGTAGACTAAAAACCGTGGATAAATTAAGATGACCAGTATTTTACAGAAGTACTTCAAAACAGGTAGTCTAGTTGCTTCATAACTAGGAACATATTCATATGGAGTTTTTCACCAGTATTTTCTTATATAAGCAAAACTTTATCAGTTGAAGAAAAAAATCATATGACAGATCAATTGGGTGCAGAAAGCAGAAACATCTCTCAAGCTGTACTTTACTACTGCTGAGCAATATGATGGTCTGATGGGAATTCTTCCTATACATGGTCACAAGAGCCGTATGGAATTTCTTTCTTAAAACTTAGGATTACCTTGGCTGCTAATTCCTTTACAGTTAAATCTCCAAAAGAGTAATTACAAGAATGGGGAGTCAGGGGAGATCCCTCAATGTTTGTAAAATGAGCAAAACCTATTTTCTGTTCTCCAGTTTATATAAAGCTTTCCTAATTAACTGAAATTTATCTTAAGACTTTATGTAGTTTCTCATTTAAAAATTTGAATTTTTAAAAATTCTTAATTTAATTATAATTTAATAAACCCAGGCCAGGGTTACCCTGACTAATTTCCTAAACTAGCCAGTTGAAAACAAAATTTTATTTTATTTTATTTTTTTTATTTTTTTTTTTAAAGAAAGTTATTATGTGTATTTCATTGAAACAGTTGTTTAGCCAGACAGCGTATCCAAAGCTTATTCAGCAGCAGAAGTCAAATTCTCCTTACAGAACTAAAATCTTCTGGGTGTCAAAAATTGGAAGGCTAAAGCATGTCCTTTCCATGCTAGACTTTGATGTAAGCAGTCCATCTGTGAGAGATCTGAGCTCTGGCTACCAGGCCTGTGGCAGTTGCCAGATTCCATGCAGATTAAGGTTGGAAAAAACTTCATTTGGATTTGTTGTTTTTTTCCAAAATAAACTCTGCCAGAATACAGCTCCACCACAGATACTAAGTCAATCTCTAACTTCCTATTTTTTTCTTGTCTTTTGTTAGCTATGGTTTTCCGTGAGAGGAATTGTTCTAGCTTGCAGATTGATAAATGAAAGAGCTTCACAGCTCAGATGGTATTATAGCTCTTTTATGTAATCAACTTGCAGTGTAATTCAATATATTAAAGCACTTTATGAGAAACAGAGATAAGTACTTACCTAAACATGCAAGACATTTTAAATATGGCTGTGAAGGCTGGTATTCCTCAGGGATACTCAGGCTAACATTGTTTAACATCTTCGTTAGCAATCTTGGTCATGGGATACAGTGTATCACTAAGTTTGCAGATGAAACTATAAATGGAAGGGGAATGATATAGATTGGGGAGCAGGGTTGCCATTTAGAGGGACCTCAAACTGAAGGAACACAGACACCTCTCAAAGTTCTACAAAGACAAGTGCAAAACCTCGCATCTGAGAAAAAAACACCCAATGTCTCAGTACAGGCTGTGAGGACTGACTGGCTGGGCAGCAGCTCTGCAGAAAGACCTGGGAGTTCTGGTGGACAAGAGGTTGAATGGGAATCAGCAGTGTCCCTGTGGCCTCAAATGCCAACTGGGTACTGGGTTGTATTAGGAAGAGCATGAAGGCAAGAAGTGGAGGAAAGTGGATTTTCCCCCTTCTGCTTGGCGTTTGTGCAGCCTCATCTGTAATCTTGTGCCCAGTGCTGCCCCCTAAAGTCAAGAGAGATATCAGCAAACTGGAAAAAGTCCAGCTTCTGAGGTGGTTAGTGGAAGATTCAGACTTTTTTAAGAGGTGTGCCATAAAAGAGTAAGAGGCTGTTTTTGTAGGTTACAAGGTAAACTCTGGATATATGAAAAAAATACTGCATGAGGATGGATAAGCACCAAGACAGATGGCCCAGAAAAGCTGTGTTCTTTTCCTCCTTCCTAGCAGCTCTCCCATATGAAGCTTTTATTCTTTATATTTTTTTCCTATGTGCAAACAAAATTTTGCTGCTTTGCTGCATTTGGATGCCCTCTGGTGTCTGAGTTAAGGCTTTTGTCATAAAGCAGTGCTTGCGAACAGCTCATGTGGTCCAGCAGTGACACTGGTTTTTCAGTTCACTGCCTGGTTGCTGAGAGTGGAGATACTGAGGAGTCCATACAACAATGACTGGGAGAAAGGAGGAGGTGTTTGGGGACTGTTGCAGCACACAGATAAAGGTAGCATTTTTTAGTCTCTCTTTGCTCTCAGTATTGAAGTTGTTTTTTCTTAGTGATATATTTATGCTGTCTTAGTCCTCTACCAAGGGGAGGAGGGGAATAGAGTAGAATTGGATCCTTTCTAAGGATAAAAGGAGTTATTTCCAGCTCCAGCTTCACCACTACAATGCAAGAATAGTACCAGAAGGTCTCATGAAGTAGAAATGTCTTTTGACACCTCTCAAACTTGGATTCTCTTGGAGGTTCTTGGAGCTCCAGACATGTGTGAAGAGGACTGAGATGTGTTAAGGTATATAGATGGGAATGGACTTCTTCACAGTGATTCTGTCACACTCAAGCTGTGACCAAGTACAGGACAGCTTCATCAAAGGAGCTATAAGCTGTCCCATAATATCTGGTTGTTGTTACTTGGCTAAGTCCATGAACTAATTTATTTTAAATGTATGAAAACTAGAGCAAAATAACAATGTTATCTTAGTTTTGTTACACTTATTGAAGTAGAAGAAATCTAAATTCACAGAAAATAAAAAATTACGACAAACTGAAGGAAGTGACTTAATTATGATGTAACTGCACTAATGCAAAATGTATGCTTCCATTCTAACAAATTTTTATTTAACCTTACATAACTGTCTTTTCACTACAAGGATATTAGGATCAAACCCAACAAAGCCAAGGTGGTTCATTGCTTGAGACTCTGTTTTCACCCTTCAGGATTTCTTGGCTTCTCTCACTGTTGTTATATGGCTTTTCATTCTGGACCAAATTCCACTGTTGTACCTGGATAATTACTTCTGAATACAGATTTTACTATTTTGTAATTTTATTTTATTGTTGATGTAATTTGTTTGATAGTTTCCTTCAGAACCATTACAGTCAAGTGTTTGTAAAGCTGCCTTTTTAAAATAATGTTCTCTGTGCAAAACCAAAAAACCCCAAGGAAACAACAGTTTAAAAAAAAAAAACAAAAGCCAAAACCAAACAACATGTTACAAGGTAAGACAAGAGTCTTAATGTAAGACCTTGGGTCCTCACACAGGTGTCATTTATAGACTTAAGAGGTCAGGAGTATCTAAAAGAAAAATGCTGTTCATGGTAAATGCAAAGAGTACATGTGTACACTCAGAGCATTCTGATTTGTTTTGTTTCCTTTTAGCAATTTTTGATTGCCACAATAACTTAAATTACTATGTGTACAAATTTTCTTTTGAGGCAAGATCTTCCTTTTCATTAGGAAGAACTTTGGTATAGTTATTTGCTGTGCTTTTCATGAGTACTGTTTTAATTTTTCAATGTGTATCTAAATCTAGGATGTGCTGATGGAATTGTTGGAGCAGTGTGCTGATGGGCTCTGGAAGGCAGAACGCTATGAACTCATTGCTGACATATATAAACTTATAATTCCCATTTATGAAAAGCGGAGAGATTTTGAGGTATTAAATTCATGATAAGTAAATTTGAGCAAGCAAAAAAAAAAATCCTTATTTTTCTAGTCTTAACTGCATGACACATTGGACATAATAGAACAACAAATAGTATTAAAATTGTAACTGAAATATGAATGTGTTGAAGTTTTTTAAATTTTAAATAGCCAAAAATATTTTTCTTTAAATAAATTTAGATAATTAAAAATTAATCTTGCATATTGTCATTCTGATAGAAGTGCTAAACCTATTACTACTGCTCAATAAAAAATGAGTTTTGTTATTAACAAGGACATAATTTATTGTTTTAAAAGAGGAAAGTTTTATATTGTTCTTTTACCTCATTATTGTTTTTTGGGTTTTTTTTTAGAGGCTTGCTCATTTATATGACACTCTTCATCGGGCATACAGTAAAGTAACAGAAGTTATGCATACAGGCAAGAGACTGCTGGGAACTTATTTCAGGGTAGCTTTCTTTGGACAGGTGAGTATTAATTAACTTTCATTTGTCTGCTCTATGTAGTAAGAAAAACCTGAGTTTATTTTACAAGGTATATTATTTTGTCATTTATATTGATGCCATAATAAGTACAAGAAATACGTTCTATGAGAAATAATTAAACACCATCACTTTAGTTTAAAACACTTGTCAATTCCAATACATTTTTTCCTTATTTTCCTCAGTAAATTTTTTGCCTTTTTTTTTTCCCTTCTTTTATTTACTACCTTAAGGCAGCGGTAAGTTTTCTATAATGTCAGTTCTTAGCAATGTATTGACTTAATGTCTGTAGTGCTACAGTGTGGTTTGCAAGGCTGCTTCTTAGATTGGTATGCATTAATAGCCATTGCAATTAAAAAAATAACATTAAGTTCCATTTAGAGAACAAATCACTCTTTTCTATGCATCAGTACTGCATGCTTCAAACAAAAGTTCTGGCTGTGTCTTGAACAGCTTCACATCCTCTAATCTATGTTTAGAATGCATATGTATCAGTATGATATCACACAGTGTCAAGTAATACACTTTCTACGTGCATAGCCCAGTTGCTAATTGTTCAGCTGAGCATGGAGAATTGTAAAATACTCTGAGCAGTATAACTTTACATGTATTCTGTTGTCTTTTATAACTTTATAGCAATACCAGTTTACAGACAGTGAAACAGATGTTGAGGTAATTACGGTAACCGCTTACAAAGCAAGCAATGCAGTAAAAACTACTGCATTTCACCTTAGTTTGATGTGGGTATTTTTGTCAAACTAGCCTGTGTTTACACATGAGATGTTGTGCTTTTCTATTTTGTCTGTTTCGTTTATGACAAAAATATTTATTTTCTGGTTTCAAACATGTACTCAGACATGGCTTGTTTTAAACCAATGACCTGTTTCACTTTCCATGTACTCTATATTGCATTCAGCTATGGTTTTAAAACAAATGCTTTATGTAATGAATTAAAGAAATGTATGCCTACTTAGTACAACATAAATCTAAGGTCTTTACTTCTATTAAATTCATTTTCTGGAGTTAAAATTTTATTACTATCTAAAGAATTATTTTTTTTAAGATTACTGTTACGTAAACCATTGCTAAAATTCTCACTTGTGATTCAGGTAGTCCTGTTAGGCAACAAGATTTCTGTTTTGGCAAGTGAAACAGTGCTGAAATTTCACTTTTAAATAAAAGTGAAGAAAAGTTATCTCAAAGGCTTGGCACACCATAAAATTACAAGAAACCTTTAGAATTTTAACTTTGTGTGTTTCCATTATCTTTCATTCATTCTGTAGTAAATAATTACATTTTTCTCAGTTGTTTTTTTTTTAAATTCTTATTCTCTCAGGAAACCTTTGTTACATAGATTTTCATTTCTCTTTATTTACATTTGCTTGAATCCCAGTGTTAAATGTTCATACTTGCTCTGAGCCGCAAACTTTATGTTCATCTTAATAATTCCATTATGTGGCGGGTTTCTTTCCCCCAAGATTTTGATTACTACTATTTTTTTTTACAGGGATTCTTTGAGGATGAAGATGGAAAAGAATATATCTATAAAGAACCTAAACTCACACCTCTTTCAGAAATTTCCCAAAGACTCCAAAAACTCTACTCTGACAAATTTGGGTCTGAAAATGTCAAAATGATTCAGGATTCTGGCAAAGTATGATTACTTTTGTTCTCTCTAAAAATTTCAGATCTATTACTTCCACTAATCTTGAAATACTGTGGGATCACTGTCCTTTACTCATTTGGTACACAAACATATGTGTCTAAAAACTGTGCTGGTTGAAGGCCATGGGAGAAATTTAATATTAAATTTACCTTTAAGAAAAACAAAAAGAGTTAATTTTCATAGTGTTACCTCTCAAAGTAATAATTGTATCTTAGAACAGATTTGGATTATGATCATATCCTTTGTTATCTTTAGCTGTATTTCTTGTTAATTCATACAGTCATTCTTTGGAAGTTTTCCCTTCTCTGCACCTTGACAGCAGACTCCAAAGTTTCTTCTGAAATAAGAAATGGACCACACTTCTGAAAAAAGTACCACATGTAACTGATATTTTAATTCTGTATCAGTTGTTCTTGTTATCTTCTGCCTATGTCTTTGAGGCTGTTCGATTTTATAAATGCTTAAACCGTGGAAAAAAACTGCTCACATGAAGTACTCTGGTGAAATCTAGATCTGTCATAGAAAATGCTTTCCTTTGTAATTGAAGACTCCATAACTGGTGAACTGAGGAGGACTTCCAGTGTTCCGCAGGCTGAGAAGAACATGTGCTGCACAAGATGCTGCTCTGCATTCCTTTCATTCCCTTCCTCAGCCAAAATTTAACATTTGGCTTCAGATTTTATGTTGATTTTCTTGTAACATAATTTCCTGTATCTTCTGTTCCTTAATTCTTCCGCTAAGATCGCAAGCTGCTGGCCTTCTTGACCTGAAAGTGCAGCAATGGTGGGCTTTTCAATACCCCTACTCAAATTGGAACTTTAAAAGGAGAGGAAGACTTACATTAGGGCAAACGTTCATGCCATGGAAGGCAAGAGATTTATATTGTACTCTGTTTTTTCACAGCTCTTCCAGTGTACTCCACTGAATTCTTTACAATTAATTATAATGCTTCTGTTTGTCAGCATTTGTAGGAAACATATTCTTATCATCTGTAGCAGAATGAGTATATAAATTACCAGTTGAGTTCCAGTCTAATAATCTGAAAACATTGCATATTAAAAAAAAATGTATTCATAGCATCATAGAATGGTTTGGGTCGGAAGGGACCTTTAAAGGTTATCTAGTCCAACCCCCTCTGCAATGAGCAGGGACATCTTCAACTAGATCACATTGCTTGAAGTCCCGTCCAACCTGACCTTGAATGTTTCCAGGGATGGGGCATCTACCACCTCGCTGGGCAACCTGTGCCAGTGCTAAACCACCCTCACTGTAAAACATTTCTTTCTTATATCTAGTCTAAATCCTACCCTCTTTTAGTTTAAAACCATTACCCTTTGTCCTATCGCTACAAGTCTTATTAAGAAGTCTGTCTTTCTTATAGACCGCCTTTAAGTATTGCAAGTGTACAATAAGGTCTCCCTAGAGCCTCCTCCTTTCAGGCTGAACAACCTTAACACTCAGCCTTTCCTAACAGGAGAAGTGTTCCATCCCTCTGGTAATTTTTGTGGTCCTCCTCTGGACTTCTTCAACAGGTCCATGTCTTTCCTGTGCTGAGGACTCCAGAACTTTATGCGATACTCCAGGTGGGGTCTCACAAGAGCATAGTAGAGGGGCAGAATTGCTTCCCTCGACCCGCTCTCCACCCTTCTTTTGATGGAGCCCAGGATACAGTTGGCCGCTTGGGCTGCAAGCACACATTGTTGGCTCATGTTCAGTTTTTCATTCACCAGTACCCCTAAGTCCTTCTCTGCAGGGCTGCTCTCCATCCCTTCACCTCCCAGCCTGTATTGTTACTGGGGATTATCCTGACCCAGGTGCAGGACCTTGCACTTGGCCGTGTTGAACCTCACAAGATTCACACAGACCCACTTCTCCAGTTTGTCCAGGTCCCTTTGAATGGCATCCTGTCCCTCAGGTGTATCAACTACACCACTCAGCTTGGTGTCTTCTGCAAGTTTACTGAGGGTGCACTTAATTCCACTGTCTATGTCATTGATGAAGATGTTAAACAGTACTGGTCCCAGTATGGACCCCTGAGGGATACAAGTCATCACTGATCTCCATCTGGACATCAGGCCATTGCCCACCACTCTCTGGATGTGAGCATCAAGCCAATTCCTTATCCACTGAATAGTCCATCCATCAAATCTGTATCCAATCCAAACAAATTTAGAGAGGATATTTTAGGGGGCCATGTCGAAGGCCTTACGGAAGTACAGATAAATGACTTCCGCAGCCCTTCCCTCATCCACTGATGTAGTCACTCCCTCAAGTAACCAAGCAGCATGTTCCAGTAATAAATGAATAACAGAAGGGAGACCTTAGCTCTGTTTCCAAATTGCTCCAGGACTGACTTACCTGGCAACTTCATGCGTGTATTTGCATTGTCCTTTTTCACATTTAGTTTATAGAAGTGAAATGCCTCAGAGACAGGCAGAGAATAACACAAATGTTTGATGTGAGACTAAGATGGTAGGCAACAACTTAGAAAGATGCACACGTTTACGGTGCCTTCTTTATTCAACGGTTGGGGGAATTTTAAAAAAAATAAAAATCCATGGTACTGGAGATTAGTTGCCACTCTTATCAAATTAAATATTTGCTAATCAATGCAGCTCTTACTTACCTAGTTCTAGAAACAAAATTAACTGAATAGAGAAGCCCTCAATTTGCCCTGCTGCCACCAGTATATTTTTTGGGACCCTCATAGGGTGTCAGAGTTGTGACAGCCAGGTTGGGAGGAGGGCCTTGTAAAGGTGATATCTGGACTATTTACAATGTAGGGGGTTTAGTTTTAGTTATTAACTGTTTTTTATATCACTAACCATTTTTGGTCTCCAGTCAAACACTTGTATCAGCCATGATGAGTATTCGTTTCTGGGTTTTCTGTTTCTGTACCTTCACTTGAGATTCAGTGTTAAGTATAGGTAAAACTCTGATGTTTTGCTTCCAGTTCTGCATATAGCAAATATTATTAATAATAGTGATTAAAAAAACCCACAACACAATGTGTAATGCATCTGGCTGTGTTGTCTTCCTAGTAGTTTGAAACTGAAATCAGGGAAGCCCCATGAGAGCATTAACATTTCTTATGTTTCAGTAATTTGCAGGTTAAGAGGCCAAATTTCTGAAATATTTGTAACTACAATTAAATCCACTTTATTCACAATGTAGCTATTTGATTTTTTTTTTGTAATGTTTTTAAGGTAAATCCTAAGGATTTAGATTCAAAATATGCATATATACAAGTTACGCATGTAATTCCATACTTTGAAGAAAAAGAGTTGCAAGAAAGAAAAACAGATTTTGAAAGAACTCATAACATTCGTCGCTTTATGTTTGAGATGCCTTTTACTCAAGCTGGTAAAAGACAAGGAGGAGTAGAGGAACAGTGTAAGCGGCGGACTATTTTGACAGGTACTGATTGGATGGAAACTTCCTTTAAAAGAAAACTGCTCTTTTTATTTTGTTTTTTATACTTAATTTTTGATACTAGGTTTTTCTATATGTTGTGCATTTTATCAGAAAAACATCCTTTAGAAGATTTCACACATGACTGTTGGAAGTAATGAGATTTGCAAAGTATATCGAAATACATTTAGATAACCTTTTAAAGTTAGTGCATACTTGAAAATAATAGTGAAAACTAGGCTTTCAGATTTCATTCTTCAGAGGATGCTCCTCAAATGTTTTTTAATCTTTTTTTCCGTAAGCTTCAAGAATTGTGAATCTTGAGTCTAGTGTTCTTTGTTCTTAGCAAAAGACTGTTATGTGTTTTGTCTCTTTTAAGTGTGAGCTTTCATATCGCTGTCTTAATATAGTGGTAAAAACAACTTAAACAAGTGACTTTATAACAAACTGTCCATAGCTAATACTTGTGAGGAAATAGAAAATACAACCTTGCTATTCTCATATATCCTCTTTGAGATATGTGGAATATAAGCAATTTGTTTTATAGTTCTCACATTCATTTTCTCTCAGATTTTCATCTTTCTGGCAATATTTCTAATTACATGTTATTAACTTGGGCAACTAATTACATCAGAATGAGGTTTTAGCATAAAATTCTATCAAAACGCACCTTATTAAAAAACCTTTTTCCAACTTATTTCCCTCCGTAGCTATACATTGTTTCCCATATGTGAAAAAGCGCATTCCAGTAATGTACCAGCACCACACAGATTTAAACCCAATTGAAGTAGCCATTGATGAAATGAGTAAAAAAGTTGCCGAACTGAGGCAGCTTTGCTCTTCAGCTGAAGTAGATATGATTAAATTGCAGCTGAAGCTACAAGGAAGCGTCAGTGTTCAGGTAAGACCACATATTTGTTATTCAGCTATTTCTCTTGCCTCTGTCCCTGAAAAACTAAGTAGCATTTTTATCATTAGTTTCTACTTTCTATATTCAAGAATGTCATAAATTAAAAATATGTTCACTATTTGCAGTTGTTTCCAGAACAGGAAAAGCAATAAAAGTATTTCATAGAAACACTGCTCATGAACAGTTATATGAAAGGATTAAGATCCATCTGTGGTATTTATGGTGGTCTGAGCCCCACCAGGTTTTTGGTGTAAAGCTAAAACTACTGTAAAATAGTGAATTCCCATCTTGCCTAGATGTAGGTCTGCTCACAGTAGGTTTAACATGGTCTTCATTGCTTTTGTATTTTGGTCAGATCCCTATGAAGATGAAGAGGGAGTGCCAAAGTATAGAAGGAGGGTAATAGTAGAAAATCTTACTGCACAACATTACGTTTTGCCTAAGGCAAGCAAGAACAGAATGTATAAAGAAACCATCAGATTCACCAAAATAGCGTACATAAAGCAGTTGTAGCATATGCAAATCAATGTGGTAGGGGTCTTAAGAATCCAATGACAAAAGTGATGCTCTATTATTTTTAACTGAGGCAAAGCAAAGGAACAGATAAACAGTTATCTGAAATGAACCATTGTCATGTTGAAGAGAAATTAAAAAAAAGCACCACCAAGATTCAGAATCAGGAAGCTGTCAAGCTAGCATTTGAGATGAGAGGGAAGGGGCTTTTACTGTTAATGTGAAAGAATAATAGGGATGAGTCAGAAATCGTTGAATCCACTTTTTGCCAGAATAGCGCAATTAAATTTCTGCTAATTATTGCAGAATTTTCAGCATGGAGGAATGTTTTCAATAGATAAGCAGACCAAACAGTAGTAGAATTAGCCCATTTTCTTCATTTCCCACCATAATTTCATAAACAGATGACAAATTGGTGATATCAGCAGTTACTTTGCTACATCACTGAAGTGGTTTCTTTGTGCCAGGACACGTTCATACAGTGCTACAGAGACCTCTCCCGCTCTTATGTTCCAGCTCCATGAGTTTTCTTATTTAAGTTTTCTTCAGCTTTTTTGAAATCAGTATTTTCTCCCAAGAAAAGCAAATCAGGCAGAAACCTGTACTACCTGTTGTTGCTAAGACAATGTATCAGAGAACTGACTTTATTTTGTGATTCTTGTTCTTTTTAGGTTAATGCTGGTCCATTAGCATATGCAAGAGCTTTCTTAGATGACACAAACACTAAAAGATATCCAGACAATAAAGTAAAGCTACTAAAGGAAGTTTTTAGGTATGTTTTTTTGGGGAAAAAAAAAGTTACTTTTTTTTAAAGATGAATAATAAGATTGTTTTTTTTAAAGCTTTGAACTTTTACAGTGTTCTGACTGCATTCAAAACATACTTTAAGCCAGCATTTTTAATTAATCTTTTGAATTTTGTGTTCCTGATTGAGGTGTTTTTTAATTATTTTATCTAAATCAGGCAATTTGTTGAAGCTTGTGGGCAAGCGCTGGGTGTAAATGAACGACTTATAAAGGAAGATCAGTTGGAATATCAAGAAGAAATGAAAGCCAACTACAGAGAAATGGCAAAAGAACTTTCTGAAATAATGCATGAACAAGTACGTGCTGAAATTAAATGATACATACCAGCATTCAGAATGTAGCAGTAATGTGAACCCACTAGGAATGTAATGCTTAACATGAAAGGATTGTTTTGGTTTGTTTTGTTTTTCTACCGGAGTATAAGTGTATCATGGAACTGTGGACGTCATAACTTCTTTTCTGTTTTTGAATTTTCTGCAGATGCTTTCTTGACCTTCAGAATCAAGTCTTCCTCATTAAGAAAGTAAATCTGGTTGTCACCAGCCTGTTTCTTTTTTTTTTTTTGTAGGAGGAAGAATACAGTAAAGTTAAAACAAATTTAATTACATTAATATATATATGCCATTTGTCCTTCATATGTGTAGTTACAAGGGTCTCTCTATTCAGTGACCCAAAAAGGAGTCTGTATTTCCTGGTAACTGTGCAGGGCTTTGACATGCAAGCTTAACCCTTTTTCTTCAGATTTTGGAGGTATAAGTGTTTACTTTTGCACCAAACTGTTAAACATCTTTGAAAAGGTATTCCAATACATTTTCTTGAGGGGAATCCACTACAGACAAGCAGGAGATGCGGGAAAAGAAAAACTGGAACTCTTGTGGAGTGAGATGTAGGACCTTACATCTGGGATCTATGGTAGAAATGTCTCCTGACTTCAGAGGCAAGGATATTATTTCCAGGAGGACAGGAAGGGCTGAAGATTCATGTTTGATCCATGCCTTCTTGACAATTTTAGTCATCATATTCATGACTTCAGTGCCTTTTCTTTCATCCACTGTTACTTGTATAATCTTTTTCGGAGCCATAGAGTGCCTCGTAGATCTTAATGCTCAATACTTGTCTTTCTGGCCCACAAGAAATACCTGTGTTTGCTGACAATATTTTACCTTACACATACATGTATCTATGAGACTTTCGTAGATGCATGACCATAATAGCAACTTTTCTTAGTCTAGGAACCAATGCATCCTCATCTGAATAACAGGTAGATACAAAAAAGAGCTATGAGTTTCTCTTGTCCATGCAAAAGCTATAGGCTTTACTCAGAAATTAAATTGTAGAGGAAAAAATCAAACTTGAGACCTACCTGAGGTGTTCAGTCTAGGTGACATTTAAATGCTCTGTTAATCTTCCAGCTTTTTTTCAGGATTGTATGCTTTAGATATACAATTGCTTTACCCATTTACTATTTTTCAGCAGCTCTAAATTATTTGGTTATTACCTGAGAAATACTTGCTCAAAAAGCTAGTCAGCTTGGTGGTATAACAGCTTATCCATAGGTTTATCTAAGAAAGATTTGCTTTATTCTACCCTTGCTTAGATGGTATCCAAAACTTCTACAGTGATTTTTTTTCTGTTCAAAGATGTGTCAAAATTTCACACACTTTCTTGCTGTCCATTCTTTCCTGATGTGGTTTTCTCAGGTACTGTGCTATGAGTAGCTCTGTGATATGATATAATTATGGTTAAGCACAAGAATACGGCAAGAGCGTAGGCTTTATTTTCATTATTCTTCTGTTATACTATCACTGGGAAAAGCTTACCACAAAACTAACTTTTTTTACCACCAGTGACAGAGAATATTGTGCAATAAGGTCTGTAGGGAGTGATAGCATTTTTCCAGAACCCATGTGGTTTTGGTTTTTTTAGTAAAAACCAGTATCTTTCAAGTGTGTGTGTAGAGGAAAAAAGTTTTGAAAGATCCTTGGAACAGGAACAAAGATGGCTTAGCTGGCAAAAATGAGGTAGCTTGACTGTATTTCAACATGATGTATTGAAAATCAGGAAGCAATGGAGGGTTTTAGAAAGGAGGATAACTGGTTGGACAGGTGATTAAGATGAATGAGGTATATGGGAGAATTAGCTGTCCAGAAGACACTTTCAGAAAAGAGAGGGAAATGTTTTGGTCTAGTAATTTAACGATAAGGGTAATAAATGAAAGAGTAATATTCCCCTGGCATAGGAAAAAAAAAAGGATATACTGACAGTCTGTACACAGTTTGTACAAAAATACGTTGAACTCAATGCAAGATATGTATGTTTCAAAACTGCTCAGATGTGTGAGGTTTCCAAAGATTGATGAAAAAGAAAGAGCATGTAATGCCTGAAAATTCAGGAGTGAATCACATTAGCTAAAAGTAAACAAAGGGAAGAAGTGGCCAACAACTGATACCTATCAAATAGTGCGAGCAGAATGTGAAAGTACAGCACTCACTGCAGTAATGTTCTTTTTCTATAAATGTATTTAGTTGCAAATAATTAAAACATGCTATGTTGTTGAGTTAGTTGGGTTTTTTTCTTTAAAAAATGAGGTTGATCACTTGCTGAAGGCTTAAGATCATGAGGCTCTTCACTGAAATCTTTATAATGTTACCTTTTTGTGCCTGCCTATTGCTGTATTTGGAAAAATGCTTCTCACGATGATTGTTCTAATGTCACTGCAAAAAATCTATTCGCTGTCTTATAATAGTGGGGATTTTAAACAATTGAAAAATTTTGTTATGAAACATAAAGAAAATAATCGTAACAGATTTTTCTTTTTTCTCCTCCGCTGCTTGCCAATATGATCAGATGGGATGGTAATTAGTTTTCTTTACTTCTGCTCTTAGTTTGTCTAATCTTTATATAATTATTTTCTTTCTGATATATCTCATCTTAGCATCAGTAAATTTATAGCTGTTAGAATGAAGTCTTTTTGGTGCTTTTGTAGCTTTTGGTAACAAATGCTCAAATCTTACCTCTTAAGTCAAAAAGAAAACACAACCAAAAAGGGGCAAAAGGCGAGGCTGTTGTCCTTCTGAAACTCCTTTTGAAAGTTAGCAAGAGAAATGAGAGAACTTCTTCAGTCTTCCCCTAGAGA
Source organism: Mesitornis unicolor (assembly GCF_000695765.1). Classification (NCBI taxonomy): domain Eukaryota; kingdom Metazoa; phylum Chordata; class Aves; order Mesitornithiformes; family Mesitornithidae; genus Mesitornis; species Mesitornis unicolor. The sequence goes on along the minus strand of NW_010200052.1, from coordinate 3,352 downwards.
GAACAGCGTAATACCTAAATTAGGAGAACTGATATTGGAGAAATAACTGCTGCCCTCCTGAATCTAGCGGAGGTTGAAAAGAGAAACCATCCCCAAAAAGGAGTTCTGTACAGTTGAGAAAGTACTAAAAAGTTGAGTCGATAAGCAGCACGTTATGAAATCGGATAGTTGTTTTATAAATAAATGCCTGTGTCCTTCTGTAACATTTTGGTAAATACATGTTTTCCATTTTAAGATCACTGCAGTTGAAGAAAAGGCCAGTGTTATTCCTAATTCGCTGCACATTTTCAACGCCATAAGTGGAACTCCGACAAGCACAACAGTTCATGGGATGCCCAGTTCTTCTTCAGTTGCATGATTGTTTTGTAAAGGAAAGTATGTTCGTTTTTTTTAAAGTATGTGGATTTGCTTTATTGTGTGCAAACTCAGGATGATTTTGAAGCTAAATGTTGGGCACGTGCAAGCTGCATCATTTATACGAATGTCTGAGCACACTTAGCAAAAAGCAGTTACTGGTAATAGTCTTTTAGAGTAAGGGAGGCGCACATATATTTTTTAATCTTGCTGGTAACATTTAAAAGTCTTCACAATGTCATTGCAAAAGTGCGTGTTGGAAAATAATAAAGTCGAAGTTAATTTCTCTTTTTCATTAGAAAGTATTATTAAAATGAATTGCACATTACATAAAAGTGTTGTGGGATGTAATTTTGCAGATATGTAACATTCAGGTGTTCTTTTTGTGTATGGCACATAGAGATTGATACCTAGTACAAGAACTATTTTGGGGCTAGACAGAGACACTAGTTTTTTGGGTTTAATGGAACTGACAATAGTAGTTTTTGTACCATTTGGCAAATTGTTGTGCTTTATTTTATACCTTGTTGCATTTTGGAGGTATGTGAGCTTAGATCTTATTCAACAACTAAATACAACCAAAGGTCTGTATTAATGAACACTGAGTTATACTAAAATATCAATAGTAGTAAATTGTTATGTACATATTGTTTGTTAATACAGTCCATACAGTCTGTACATAGATGTATTACATTTCTAAACATTTTTTAATATTCATACCAGCTCTTATCCTTCTGCTTTCGGTTTATTGTGAAAATTTGCTCATTCCAAGTATACGCAGACTTTGCAGTTCATCTATTCCTGTACATAAATAAGTGCAATATAAAGATGTATACAGTCTTTGCTATGTTAGGTTTATATGCAGTTATTAAAAGAAAAAACTTTTTTGCCAAAGCAATGGAGTATGTAATTGGTCATCATGGTTACTGTGGTAAATGGTGGTATAATTTAAAGCTTTTTCCATTTCTTATTCTTTTAAGACATTAATTTAGTAATTTTATATTTGGGGGAAATAAAGGTTTTTAATTTTATTTAACTGGCACTGTTCTGCTGTAATTAAACATTCTGTACTACATCTATATTAAAATGAAAAAGGTAGTTACTTTTCTCACTGTGTGCTCTGGTTTTTATTTTGGATTTGTCCCCAGGACTGAAGAAAGATGAAAGCTTGATCAAAAACCCTGGCTTTTTGCAGCTTAAGTATGAGATGAGATGCAAAACACTTCTAGGGTTTATTTCATATTCCTTGTCAATAAAAGGAATTCAGGTTATTAGTTAAGACATAGGTTTGAGAGACACTCCCATTTCTCCCCCTCTATCCTATATGCTTTTACTGTTCTGTTCATTTGTGGAAATG
>NW_010200052.1:0-1610 GCF_000695765.1 Mesitornis unicolor | reverse complement strand
GAATACTTTGTTATCTGTCAATGTAGTTAGTCTCAAAAGGTATTTAGTTATTAGGAGAAAATATCCTGTCAAGTTGTTTTCCCATTCAGGAAGAATTCAGGACTGAGTCAGCTGCTACCTTGATCAAGCTTGAGGGCTGGGATGACTTGGAATGCCATGCAGTTGTGGCTAAAGAGCTACCATACAGCAAGTGTAGCTTCTTGGGACTGTGGTTTTTGCAGCTGGTGCTATAGAATCTTGCTTTGTCAGACTCCCAAAAATGTGAATGTTTGACTTGACAAATTAAGATGGGGGACATGAACATTGTCAACAAAACTGCAGCTGAGATCTTTATTATAGCCTCAGTTCCAAAGTAAATATTCTTTTAAATTACTTTATTTTCTATTACTTTAAGAATTGGTATGAGGTTTAATCACAGACATAACTTCCAAATTAATGAAAGTGAGACATCAGATTTTTTCAAATGTATGAGGAAAACCAGATGTCTACCAGTCTAGAACAGCAATCAGACTGTATACAAGAAAATGCTGGTAACCACTGAATAAGTAAATCTGAGCTGGCATTTAGTGTTGAGGGGGGGGAGAATGGAATCTGAAGCCCAGAAGAAATCTGAAGAGCAGTTGTCTGCATTGTTTTGCTCTGTTATGGTTTAAGGGTTACCAGCCTGAAAGGGAAGGACAGGTGGTGTCTGTAGGACCCTGGGGGGTCAGAGATCAGTACTGTACTCTCCCCTTTCCGGCCACAGTCCATAAAACCTGAGGAAGCCCGAGGTTCTCGCGGGCTTTTCCTGGTTTTCTGGGCAGTTTCCTGTCGCATCTCGGGACGGCTGGGGCTACCTCCACGTGCTCGGCAGCATCCACCACCACCTGCACCCGACACCACTGCAGTCCCTGGTGACGAGTCACAGCGGCCACGAGGCACTGCTCGGACACTTCCACTTGGGACTACTGGGATTGGTTTTCGTATATAGTTAAATATCCTTTGTCCCTTATTAGTTCCCTTTTCCTTTCCCCTGTTGTTTTTCATTAAACTTGTTACAGTCTTAACTTCCAACCTCGTGCGAAGCATCTTTTTTCTCTATTACCTTTTTTTTAATCCTCCACTGGGAGGGTAGGGGACATTAGAGAGAAAATCCTGCTCCCTGAGCCTTAAATGGCTCAAGTTGTGAACTGGAAGAGGTAAGTTCCCAAGGACGCACAGATAACTGTGAGAAAAGAACCTTCATTAAACAAACCTGGCCAGTCCATTGCTCATGTCGAAACTCTGAGAACTCTGAACATGGTCTGGGGAGAGACGAGTCCATGGCTTTTAGTAGCCACCTTATCCATAGTAGTCAATATCAAGGCACATAAGGGGACAAACACCTTTTGTAATTGATCTAATGGAAGAAAGGAGTGTTTTTCAGATTGCTTAAAACTCTTTTCTCTCATCATCACCAGTGATGGATCCTAATTTGAAACAGCTGAATATTTTTCTCATTGCAGTGTGCTAGTAGAGTTTAAAAATATGTAATAAAGCCTTGAAACGATTTATTTAAATATACCTAGAGTAATTATGTGACTGGGATTTTTTTTTTAATCACTTGTTTACAGAATCACAGAATCACAGAA
>NW_010200051.1:0-31802 GCF_000695765.1 Mesitornis unicolor | reverse complement strand
TGAGCTTTCGTGGTCCCTTCCAACTCCTAATGTTCTGTGATAAGTAAATGGAAGTCAAGGCAGGGCAAAGAAATGCTGTCAATTTCACCAAAAAGCAGGCTTTTGTCACCTTTGTTCTTTGCTTGGGATGAACACCCCAGAGATTGTGAAAGAGGCAGCTTAAGTCATGGGTAACGAGTGCTTTAGTAGGGACTTTGTACCAAAGGTTTATCAAGCGTGGTATTGAGCACGTGGGGTTTCATACTGCTGCCAACAGTGAGAGGTCAACTGCTTACCCGCTGCAAATGATGTCTGATCTCTGCACTGTGGCACAGCTCTATGGTCATCATTGCCAGAGTTGAAAGAATTGATTTTTCATATCAAAAGACAGTCTGGTTAGAGGCAGTGGGCTTTCAGAAGCAGCTGATGGTGCTGTTACATGAAGCTGGTATTTGAATGGTCAGCTGGAGCCCTGCAAAAGCTCTGTTGTTGTGTGCATCACATCTGAGCAACACCACGAGTCCACATGCTGGAGCCACAGGCGACCTTGGAACACACACAGCTGACACAACGCTGCGTGGGCACTCCCACTCCAAAATTAGGGCTGTTGCAGCACATTCAGCCATCTCAGTGTCTCCTCAGCAATGCCTGTAGTAGCTCAGACTGCTCGGTAGCCAGAAATGCCGAGAGTAAGGGAACACTGCTCTCTGACCAGCTGTGAATTTTACTGCCTGCTTCTACAGCTATGCCAAGGAACCCAGGTTTGGCCGAGCAGCAGCACAGTAATCACAGTGTCACTCAGGGGTGTGTATTTGGTGCAAACCCTCCCAGGAATGTTGCACAGCATATGACATGTTGGGTTTTTATAGCACTGTTTGCAATAGAGACTGATTGCTCTGTAGAGCAGAGTCCCACCAGGGTCTGAGTTCATGGGTCTGAGGTGGTTTCCATGTCCAGGTGACAGGCCTGGCTGGTACAGGTCACACCTGGACCCAGGTCTCCCACCCCCTTTTCAGAAGCCTTCCTCGGCCAGAGAAATGAGGCTTCCAGGAGCAAGTCTCCTGGTGTCTGTGGTATTTTGGTATTTGTGCACAGCACAGAGCAGTGGTGCTCGACAGGCACCCAAGAGCTATAAAGCAGCGGAACACCCAATATCTTGTTAAAACTATAGAGGGAGGAGCAGGCATTAAACCAAGCTCCCCTTTTAAACAAGCAATCCTTAGAAAGCTTTCCTCCACCTCCTGGGGCCAGAGAGTGCTTTCCTGTGTGTAAGGTGAGGAGAACACATGGCAGCTGTGCAATCCTTGTACTTTCTGAAAGCACAAATGGATGAGAGCACTGTCAGTTTCCCCAGCCATCTCTCAGCAAGCATACAGAAAACAGGGGTGTTGCAGAGCTGCTGGAGTTAGCAGCTTTGTTTGGAGCTGAGGAAAAGGTCAGGATGGAGGATGTGTGCACAGGTCACAGGAAAATGATGCCTGGTTGGTAACACAGTGCTCCTCCATATGCTCCAGCATTTGGGAGATGATTATTGGCTGATTGTACTTTCAGGTTTTTAAAGAGCAGCTCAGCAAAGCACGCTCACAGGCATTTTCAGTCTCTCACCCAAGCCAGCCATGTGTAAAGCAACAGAAAGGAGGAACCATTTGCACAACCAATTGCACCATGTCCTAACCTTGGTATTTTCAGAGGTAGGTGTAACAAGACAGAGGAGTCACCAAAAATTTCCATCAGCAGTGGAGAGGGGAGTTAAGTCAGTTACCAGAACTGAGCCACCTGTGATTCCTCTCCAGTCTGCTGTGGAAAAGGCAAGTCTGCCTGGCAGGTCTGAGCCCCAGTGCAGGTTTCCAGAGCAGGAAACATTCGCTCCCTGGAAGAATGTCCAGAAACACCGAGAAACAATAAATAAACATCAACAAAAGCCATCTTCCAAGGTCTGACAATCTTTTCAAACTGGAGCCATCCAGCCAATTCACAAGACTACACCTTGTTAAACATGAGATTTTACTATCAGTCTGTTCTCAGAAATTTATTTTTCCCTACTGAATGTGAGGCTTCACTAAAATAACAATAAAATAAAGCAGCCCTGTCTCTGAAATATCCACCCATCCTTGGCAATAATGGGACTACAGACATGCTTGAAGTGCTTGCTCGCCCAGGAGATACCAAAACAAGGCTCCTCGTACCCAACAGAAACTACCAAAGCTGCTGTCAAAAAATAGTGAAGTTCTTCTCTCTAATTACCTAGATGCTGCTTTAATTCCTGTGTGAAAATGTGCTACATGAGCATTTTAAGAGTCATCCCCTTCCTGCTGTTTGATATTGCACTGACACCGGATAGGAATGGTTTTCATTTCAACTTGATGAACACATGTGAAAGTGTTTGTCATTACAGCAGTCCAAGAGACTGAGAGCCTGACCACATACAATCAAATAAATACAGAACTAAAGTGGGCTCACTTGTGTATTCAGGTGTAACAAAGACTATTAATGCTCATGGCAGATGCTTGATATTTTATTTGAATAATTAACATTATTTAAAGTAAAATTTACTACAGAACTCTGGTAAAATTTGTTTTTAAATAGACGTGATCAAAACACCCGTTCGTTTAATTGTAAAGGATTAACCAAGGCTGGGAATCAGAAGGAGGCCCATTGACAGAGCTGGTGTTTCAGCAGCTGCCCCTCCAGCCATGCGTTGCTGACCTGGACACAGAACAACCCTTGTGCCACTGCACCACTGGTAGGAGCCGTCAGTGCCACACATCGTGCCAATGCAGGCTCTGGGGTCAGGACCTGCACTGCAGGACACGCAGGGCCAGCTGAAGAGACCCTGGGACATGCTGCAGCCCTAGGGCATGGGGCATCTGCAGCTCCCACTGCCTGGCAGACCGTAAGATCCCAGACAGATGTCAGCCCCAGAAGACAGCAGCAACCACAGCAGCACCTCTCATCCCACCAGGTCTCCAGCCGTCTGCAAGCACTGGGAGCCCTCAGCTGATGCTGACCAGAGCCATCAGAAGGCACCTTAGGGGGTTTCTGGCTCAAAACTACCAATTTTGACTCTGCCTCTACACTTCCTCGCCGAAGCCTTTCCACCAAGGCACCCAGACCTCAGCATCTGGCAGTGGCTAGGGCAAGGCAGCAGAACCTCTTAACAGTTTAAAGATAAATCAAACTGACCAGAGAACCTAAGGAAAAGCCCTAAGGCTTTTAGTTTTTCTAACTAATCAGGATCCCCATTTCATTGTTCTCACCTGGGAAGGAAAGCAGGGCAACTGCGCAGAGGCAGCAGGTATCAACCCACCAGCTGCTGGATGTCCTTCTTAAACAAGTTTTAATTTCAACCCCACCACTACAAGCTGGTGAAGCTCAATGCTGCAAGATGCAATGCAAGGCAAACTGCCCTTGTCCTACTCATCATCTATCTCTTAGATACTTGCCAGCTACATCTCTCCTCAGCATCATTTTAGGTAAAGGTACGTAATTAATGTAGCTGACTGCCTCACAGAATTCCAGGAGTTTACATTGGACCCGAAGTAGCTGTTTTGGTCATAAAAAGTTAACAGCATCACAGAGACAAGCGTCATCTCCTTCAGTATCCTGATAAGCTAAAACCTCCTTCTGAAAAAAACTAAACTGAGGCAATGAGCTGAGCCATTTTCCCCTCTCCAAGTCCAGTGCTCCCAGCTCCATGCTCTAACACCAATTCAGATCCCTAGGCTTGGTTTTTGCCTCAAAACAAAAATAAGCCACAGAAAAAAGCTGCGCGTTCCACCACTGCAGTCACCAACCCAGAGACCTCTGGCCATTCTGCCCAACGCAGCGCTCACGCGTGCCTACAAGACAGGCGGCACCTGGGCGGGCAGGATCCAGCAAGTGTTCATCTGGTGCAGCCAAAGTGCGTGAGAGATGGGAACCACGACACTGGGAGTTTTATTTGAGGATTTTATTAGTTGTTCTTCTGCAGAATCAAAATATTTAGCAAATTACTTCAAAGATTCCCCAAGACTGCTGATATTTTATGTATTTAGAACAATGTACAACATAATACTTTGGACTATGAAAACCAACCCAAAACCTGATTTCTAGTACTAAATGCTGTTATGTAATTCTATAGCAGTGTGAGAGATTGAACTAATGCAGTGAGTATATTTGTTTTAAAGAAAGTGCTTGAAAGAAACCTCCTGCATCACACTATTATTTTAAACAAAAAGATAACTGATTTTCTAGCAGGGCATTGTCTTAAATATCCTACACAAGCCTGGGGGATTAATACTGAGCCCCAGCTCTCTGCCTTCAGGTTCAAGAACCAACAGAAGTTGCAGGTCCAGGTAGAGTTCACAGCTTACCTGCTTCATGAGAACTGACATACCACTCAGCATTGGACACACCTATCTGGCAGAAGTGTTGGATGCATGGGTAAAAAAAACCACAAGAGGAACAGCTTCTCTCTTTATGCATAGCAACAGTTTCTGAACCAGTGTTTTACTAAGTTACAGACTAACTTTCAACCAAAAAATAAAACTCCATTGCACTAAAGGTCAAACTTAACCAGTTAATCTGGACTCAGATAGTCAAGTAATTCAGTACAAGCAGACACCATGAAAGCAGCTTCAAAGAACCAAAGCATTCTATTTTCAGAACCAACTTAGTATTCTTCTGTCCAACTCCAGTGCAACAGTGAGGGGGAGAAACCAGTCCCATCTCTACCTATGTACAATTCCAGTAGAGACTGGGCAGTCTCAACTCTCCGTGGCCAAGCTGGAAAAAGGAAACTTAGGAAAGGACACTTAAAAAAATTAATTTAAGAAAGAAAGTTGGCTCTCAGTGGAAAGAGAAATGCTGGAGTGATGCACGCGGGCAGGCTTGCTCAGTCACTCTCCCATGTATGTGAAAAGCCAGACTCCTTCCTGCCAACAGCAAGTCACACTGCCTGTGACGGTGGCAGGGCTGGTCCTGCTCTGTTGCACACCGAGAATCCAGGAATGTGTTTTCAGCTGGCTCCTGCACGGGCCATTAGATCTTCCAAGGCGTTGTGTTGGTCATTGTGATGCAATAATAAGACCTCCTTAATGTCTTTTAGTTCAAAGCCCATTTCTTTAAATTGACTCATTAGTTGGAGAAGATCTGTGATCTGAAAGACACAGACAGTCCATTATTTGCGAGACAAAATGCTTGGTGGAGGTTTAGCCAAGAGCCTGTCTTCAGTGACTGGGCACCCCACGGGTGGATTCCTCCACCCCAAGCACAGCCTGATCCAGCTCTGTCTGGAGAAAGCCCACTCACACCAGAGCGGGCAGAGCTCCAGCTGCAGTAGCCCACAGGGCCTCACCATAATCCCCTGGTGTTTGCAGTCCTGCATTGCCAAAATCCTCTTCTGCAAGGGCACCAAAGCTCAGTCTGTAGGGATGTCTCTCTCCCAGCAGGAAATTAATCAGCCTGGCCCAATTAGGGCTTCCAAAAATGCTGATTAGTGACACCCTGCTCCCCCATCCAGCAGCTCCTGCTGCATCTGGTTTTTTTCAATTACTTTGACTTTGGGAACAGTGCAGCAGCCCTATCAACTGGCATCTCAGATCTAGGGCAAATCTGAGGGATTAGCACAAACCCTGTTGGACACACAGCGTATGATACTGCCAACAACCACCACAAATCCTCCCTAAGCTACAAAGAAATAAAGAAGTGAAGCAGCTGATCAAACTTTTATGAACCTGCTGCCATCTACAGTGCCTCTGATCCACTCCAGGAGAAACAAAAACCCCAAACCAGCAAGCAGGTTGAAATGGACCACCAGGACATTAGCAATGTCCAGTTTTGGGGTCGGCCACTTCTCCCACCTTCACACTGTCTCTCCTCTGTCTGCAAGCTCATCACTAATCCAAGAACAGCTGGAAGGCACATACATGTCTGAAGGGGTTAGGCTGCACCTCTAAAGATTTCATATAACAATACAAGAGGCTGGCAGACTTTACAAAGATCCTGCTGTCCTCTGCCCTGGTTACCCACTCTTGCCTCTGTACCTTTAGCACTGGCAAAGCAGCCAGACCCCAAAACCTGTATTTTCCAGCTTCTTCCAGAGTGAGCCCTAACCCAATTTGCTGAGCAGTCAGGCAGATGCATCTGTACAGGGGAGAAAATTTATGGCCAGGGCAGGCTGGCAGGGTTTGAAAGATAATTTGCTGCTTCTGAAGTTAACTGTCTCAGTGCCAAGCACTTTGCCCACAAGAGAACACTGGGTTCAAAACATTACAAACAGAATAAGCAGGGTCTTTAAAAAATCGAATTCCTATAAAAATGCATAGAAGTGAGCGTGATAAAACAATGTAGAAGACTTCTAATGCTTTAACACATATTTGCTTTATCACCAAAAGGATGTCCTTAGGCTGTCAGTTTTGGAAGCGAGGCAGTGTGACCATGAAAGCTGGAATTACATCAGCCAGAGGAACAGCTGCCCGAATTCCCATCACGGTGTATTTTCTCTATTGCTTAGTGTGTTGTGCCCTCACCTTCTCCTCTGAACACTGGTGCATTTCCAAAGCTGCTTCAACAAGAAGTGGATCAAAGCCCTTCTCACAAAGCTGTCCGTGTGCAAACAGGTAATCCAAAACCTGCAGGGAATGAAGAAAATTAAGTTTGGGGAGGTGCATATGCAGCATGCAGTTGAACACCATCTCTGTACACACAGAATGGCTGAGCATGACTCTACCCCAGGCTTCACCGGGGGGAGATTAAGCCCTTCCTAGTAGAGCTGAGATGCTCTTTATGCAAGAGTTTGTTCAGAGAAAAGAAATGAGCCCTTCTGTCCTGTGCTCTCCTACCAGTTCTGAATGTCATCTTCCACTCCAGTCAGAACAGCCTCTCAAGCCTCTCTCTCTTTAGCCTTCCGTGCCTGATCTCTGAGCAGAAGGCAGAAGTTAACTGTGCTTTTTATACTACAGGTTGTTAAAATGAAACTATAGGTCCAGCAGTCAAGATGTGTCAGCTTTTAGCTTCCTCTCAGACAGAGCTGATGCAATCTGAAAGCAGTCAGGCTTTTAAGACCAACTCAGCATACTGGTGAGTGAGCTGCAAATCCCTGCTCATACACCCAGAAAACACTGCCAAATTTCTTATTTGTCCTCAGCTTTGAGAGGTACGGACAAAGGCCACACATGTAATGCTAGGAAGGTGAAAGAATGCAGTCTGCATATACAGCAGGATTTGAAACTGCCCTGCTAAGAGACGTTTTTTCCATTTGATACTACAGTTCACTCCAGTGCACAGCTTAAACTGCTCGCGATGTGCAGGTAGTGGGCAAGCAGATCATCTCCACAAGCAGAAGTTGCTGGGACACTCTTGCTCCCCAGGCGCAGTGCTGCCAGGCGATGCTCTGCACAGCACACAGCCTGCCTAGGGTGAACACAGGACGTCCGCCACGCTCTCCCCACTTTAAAGTGTTTGTTTGAAACGGATCCAAGACTGAGAGCCACGCTTCACCCTGCAGGGCTTTATGCTCTGTGACCTGGTTTTAAGCAAGCATTTGAGGCAATGCATGAGGCAGGAAGCACCACAACCAGAGCACACAGAAGAAAGTCGGTCAGTGGTGCCTTGTGAGTGAGCCTGCAGGGGCCAATCTCTACAAGGAAAGGCGTCAGCATTGTAACCCCTTGTGCTCAGAGCAAGGAAACATGGCACTAAGCATAGTGTAGAGCCTTTTCTTCAGTTTTGGGAGCCTTTACTACCAGGTGACAACTTCTCTAGTGGTTAACACCACAGCAGCTACAGGCTGGAATCCCGTTAGAAGTACTCCCTCTGTCCATTTTGCAAACCCAGGCTGTTTCTCAGCAGAACTGGCATCCAATCAAGGGTTCCCTTCCTGCTGCACAAGCTCTTACCTGGTCTATGTTCTGTCCCTTCTTCTTCATGGCTTTCAGGACGTTTTCAGGTGAGTACCCCATGTTGACGACTGTCTCTATGCACTGCCTCTCGCTAGCAGAGAGGGCCTGCTGTAGGTCAGCTGCAGGGCCGCCTGACCTCTTTGTGCAGCTGGTGTTATTGGGCACTTTAGACACTGGGAAATTTTGGTGCGTTACCTGAAGGGAAAAACCCAAAGGTGATGGTCATCTTCTGCATCCCCACATTCTGTTTCTGGCTAGCACAGAACCAGGGTATTCCATGTAATTAACATGAGACGCTTTCTAGGCTGCCCCTGGGATGAAACTCACTGTTAGGATGAAACCAAGCACTGCACATAGGCTGACTCCCACCATACTTTTTACCCTCAAAACAACAATCAACAACCCAGATTCTTCGCAATATACCCTCCCCTACCAAAGGGACCAAAACCTTTCAATACCCAACCTCTTGCAGCAGTGAAGGTCCTTATGATCTACCCAAACCCTGTACCTCAGAGAAAGCATGGAGATCACTTCCTTCACCCCAAGTTCACTTATCATCGATGATTTTTTGCACTCAAATGAACACTACTTCTGGAGAGCTTCAGAACCATGAACCATTGCAAGCACACCGATATTTGGGAACTTACCACAGGGATTTCTGTTTCCTTGTAGTCTGGGTGTACCTGTTGGACAACACACGAATAAGATGACTACAAACATTATGCACCAGTGAGCAGAATCTGATATAACTGAGGGAGAAGCGTTTTATAGGAGAGGTCTGCGAATAAGTTTACAATGCTAGGGAGAGGCTTGTGGTTTGATCAGGCTTCCACATGCAAGATGTAGACATTACACAGTTGTGTGTAGTTACAGAACAGCCATCACAAGGATCGTTTCTTCTCTTGGTACTCTACAAACAGATTATACTCCAAGAAGGATGTGTGTGTCCCTCATAATAACTGTGAGCTTGTTCGTTCTGTCACTGCAGTGGCTACAAGTTCATACAGCTCAGGGTAACACACTGGCTCCCGCTCAGCTCTTGACCCAGTGCTGCGCTGCCTGAGTTCCAGTGATAATTTTGAAGTCACTGCCTAGAGACTTCTCTTGACCTTTTGACCATGAGAAGGGGCAAGACAAGCACATACTCATCTTCTACTCCCAAAGCACTGTATTCCGTACACCACATATGAGCAATGTGGCACAATGGCAAAAAAGAGCCTGTGTTTTCTACCAACGTCCAACCCTTGCTCCCATTCCCAATGTGCCAAAAAGGCTGGGTAATGCTCTCTGCAGTACAGCCACCCTGTTTCTGTAAAACTAGGCTGCCTGAGGGCAGGAACACCACACCGCTTTGTACCACTTCACCCTGCATTTTAAAAACAATTCCAAAAGGCTGCAAGAAATCACTGTGGACCATGAGCCTTCGTTTTTTACATTTCTTGGTAATTATGCCAACATAGATTGCTTGAAAGCTCGTCCACCTTTCAGAAAGGCCTTCTTTGGGCTCAAACTAAACAAGAAAGAATTGTTTATATAAAACCAGTTCTCAGAAATTCTATTATGACTTTGATAAATCCTATTTAAAAAAAACAAAAAACCTTCAAGCAAACCAAAACCTACCACCTTGGAGGTTCTGTTCTGCATTTCTGGCCATTTTCATCTCCAAAGTAAGAATTTCTCATCTAGAGGATAAAGCCTGAGAAATCATATTCAGTCTGATGGACTGGTTCACCCAAGAACCACTCCTCACGGTGGCAGAGCAGTTCAAAGCTCTCTGCACTTTTTCCAGGCACTTCTGCCAGAACAAAAGCATTACAATACGGGATACACTGAACTAGAGGACTGAAGTAGCCCTGAAATCAGCTGGTTATCAAATTGAAGGGTGATGCTTTGTTATTGATGCTGCAATCAAGAAAACCAAAACTGCTTCTCACACCACAGATTTAAAGAGTCTGGGAAAACCAAGAGGAGAAGGGACTGCCAGGACAGAATCAGTGCAGCCTCAGAGAAATCACAGGTCTATTTCCACCCCAAAAAAAATCCCAGACCCAATTCACTGGTAAAGCATAAACTGCAGTGGTAACCCCAAATCCAAAGTTAAAATTCCTAGTCTTGTGAGAAAAGTTATATATAAAATCACTGTGGAATACGCTGGGACATAAAATTGTCCTGAGGCTTTCTATAAAGGACAGGTTTATTTTTGTGTAACCTTGCAGAAAAAGAACGCATGACCCTTCTGCTCCCAGCCACAGGGATGACTGTGACTTCCTCTATCATTTTTATACTCCTGAGGATTTTTGTTACATTTACTTCAATTTCTTGCAGCTCAGCTGTCATTTTCCAGGCACTGGGATCACATTGTGGAAACGTGAAACAAGTAGAGTCTTAAGTCCTGGAATTTAAATAGGTATACTGACAGCTAGTTCTTTCTATTTCTTGCTTGGCTACTGCCAATGCAGAAACACTTCCAAATGAAGATCTTCATTATGTCTCCTAGTAAGTCTACTGGGTTTTTTTTAAAAAAAAAAAACAGTTTGTATCTACTCTTACAGCGTTCTCAAGAATCACAGGATCATTTAGATTGGAAAAGACCTGTAAGATCATCGAGTCCAACCACTAACCTAGCACTGCCAAGTCCATCGCTAAATCATGTCCCTTAGCACAACTTGTACTTTTAAATACCTCCAGAGATGGTGACTGCAACAATTCCCTGGGAACCTGTTCCAATGCCTGACAACACTTGTGGTGAAAAAATTCTTCCTAATATCCGGTCTAAACCTCCTTTACCACAGCTTGAGGCCATTTCCTCTCATCCTGTGGCTTGTAACCTGGGAGAAGAGATTGACTCCCACCTCGCTCCTGTCTCCTCTCAGGTACTTGTAGAGAGTGATTAAGGTCTTCCCCGAGTCTCCTTTTCTTCAGGCTGAACAACCCCAGCTCTCTCAGCCGCTCCTGATCAGACTCATGCCTCAGACCCTTCACTAGTGTTCTTGCCCTTCCTTGGATACAGAGAATACACCTTCCCTCTTGGTCTTTGGTAAGTTTTAATCCAGTATAGAGAACTGAATAGCTAAGAGTGAAATATTTGGCCATCTGAATGCCCATCTATTTAGCTGTACATGACCTTTCATGTTTATCCCTAGAGATAGGTCATACTTTGAGGTCTCACCTCTGATCTACATATGATCATACAGTCGCCTCTCAAGCCTATGATCTGCAGCAGTGAGCAGTTTGAGTGCATTGCTCCTTCTGCCCAAGTTTACTGTATTAAGTTTGTTCCACTGATCAATAAACATCTGTTCTGCTGTGCTCTGTCAAATACACTGGCTGCCAGAATTCTTCATTTTGCAATTAATAATGTATTTACCTAAACCTGAGAAGAGGCGAATGAACAACGAGGAAGCAGCAGTGTCACTTGTTTCAGAGCACGTGGTGTCACACAAAAACCTACAGCGTGACAGTAAACTAACTGCATCATCAGCAATCTAAGATGACCCTCAAGACTGGTTTTGGTACCCACCAAGCAATTCCTCCACTCTCCTTCACAAGGAAGAGGGTAAATACCAGATTTTAGACCACCATTGTTTTCATTCTTTTAATGGTTAGTTTTTAAAAGTATCTCAGGAAGAAAGTTAGAACAAAAACAAAAAAAGAAGAAGAGAGACATTTATTTTACTGCAGGTCAACTGCAAGCACTTTTTTCCTTCCTGAACAACACAGCACATCTCTGTTTTCTAGTCTATTATTGCTTCTATTCCTTGAAAAGCCTGCGTTTTCCATTATTTCCAGCAAATAAATAAGCAGGCAGAGGAACAAATGTAGAAGACATTTAACTCAAAATCTAATAGCACTCCAGAATCTGATATATCTCAGCTGGATAAGACAAAATGCAGGACCATACAAAAAAAGGTATCTTATACGCTTAGCTCAAAGGCATGCAACTATGAACAAGAGCTGAAAAGCTGAAAGAAAAAGATCACAAGAATTGGTCTAAAAGTATCAAGTTTAGGGGAAACCTGCAGAGTAATAATAACCAGAGGTTCAGAACTGCCAGCATGAAGACCTGTTGGATTGATCAGTTTCCTACATAAATGAAGAAGATCTACACATCACTCCCATTAAGTGAAACTAAAACCAAAGCCACGGGATGCTTTAGAAGCAGCATTTGCCTCCACATTGCCACAACTCCCCGGCAACCCCAATTCTAATCTGCTGCACATTTACCATAGTAGCTGTGCTTTGAGATGATTCTTCTTCTGTACAAACTGTCGACACAGCCAGGGAAGGCAGCCTGGATGAAGAGGATAATGTTGATGTCTCCATGCCACTGTCCTCATTTAGAGCAGAAAGACCAACCATGTGGTGTCCATTCAGTTCACTAGCTCTGCTCTGAGCACAGGTCTGCAAAGAGCTGAGCAAAGTGCCGTTGCGGAGACAGGTAGTGCTGTGGAAAGTGCTCGTGAGCTTTGACGATTTTTGATCACTCTCATCGGAGTCAAGTTTAGGAAAGGACAGGGATTTGATATTGCTCACTGAAGTGATAGGGGACAGGGACACTTTGGAAGACAAGGACATCTTTTCACAGTTTCCCAACTGTGGTAAAGTGATAAAGCCATTGGGCTTGTGAAGGGGCTTGAAGTCCAATGTGGCCCTTTCTATTGATGCCAGAACTTCCTCATCTTGCAACACAGACTCAGACCCTCCTTTGGGCAAAGTATTATCTAAAAGCTGGGCAACGATTGGCCCAGTAGTACCAACATGAATTTCAAGAATATTTTTTAATTCCTCCTTGTCATCGATAGTTTTTAATTCCAGTTTGTCAAATGGGTCTTCTTCACATTCAAAATCAGCTGGGTTGAAGTCTGCTTTTGGATGAGGCGGACTAAGAACCTTTTGCTTCACAGCACTGTTGTCGGCTGGCGTGGGAGTAAGAATATTATTGTGCTGCAGGCTAGCGAGGATGGGGTTAATAGGAGGAGGCACAGCCTCAGGGCAAGGTCCCTCTGAGAACCCCATGTTGCTGCTGTCCTCTGGAGCTGCTTTTGAGCTCGCTAGCGCTTCTTCTGCCTTGCGTTCAGCTTCTCTCTGGGCAACTTGCATTTTTTTGATATCTTCAGCCCACTCGATTGTTTTCTTTTCCAGTGAGAAGTCATACTGACCAGGGTGGAGACAAAAAAAAAGAAAATATAAATTGTAAGGATTCTAGCCACTACTTCAAACAGTAACATAAGTAACACAGAGTAAGAGCTACATGAATTACCATGGACAGGAGTCATTTGTTTCCCAGCATCTCTTGTAACCTACAGACTGGCAAAGCTGTAAGACACCAGCAATAGTTTATTTTGCTCCTAGCAGCAAAACCTGACTAGAGTCTGGATTAGTCTGGATATTTTGCCTCCTTCCTACATTAAGTAGTGCTTCAGAGCTACTCATCATCCCAAGATCAGTTTCACAGCCCGCCCACGTTCTTCCCACTTGACAACAGACATAGCAAGGGAAAGTGTAATGCGTTACTGGGTGGAAAAATGGCACCCAGGCCTGGCAACACTGAACTACCCCCTGTGCACAAGCTGCACAAGTCATTCAAGATTATAGCAGCGTGCTTATGCATCTAATGACCAATATGGTATTATCCAGTTTCTCTTAAAGGATTCTTAAAGAACTTGGTATTAGAGTTTTACACCCAGTGGTTTAAGAGGCACTGGTATTCTTACCCCAACAGCTCACCGGACAATGGGGATACACTGCCTACACCAGTGATGGCAACTACCTGCAATAGCAGATTTTGCTGCAGTCGTTGGCATGACAGGATCCCACAGGCTTTTCTCATTTAACTGGCTCCTTCAGGGCCAGGTTAGCATAGGGAGGCATTTGTAAGCTACTCACTACCAGTTTACTGGCCATGGTTTGATTGAGAGAACAAAATTCTGAACAGACTAAATCTACTTAAAGCTTTAGTATCTTCATAATATTTTATGAAGAAAGAACAGCCTCAAATGCTCTTTAAACAAACACAGTATGTTTAGAAAACACAGCCTATGAACCAAGTCCAGGGTGTAGTCAAGACAAGAAGTCATAAGACATCCTTGCCAGGATGATGGCACGTAACCAAACAGGAGTGGTCTTGCCATGGCACTGCTTGGTTGTACAAACTCCCAGCTCTAAAGAGCAACAAGTCAGCAAGGCTTGCTAGGACTCTACCGGGCTTTTCTGTGACCCACTACGTGTTGCAGCACATCCCACCCCACAGCAGGTTCCAGTGAGAACCTGGAGACCTGTCATCTCAACTGTACGAGTTTCCTGCTCCCTTAGCTCCAAGACTCCAAGGGCTGCGATACACAATGTATCAGCTAAGTGACTCTGAAAAACAACTCGCTGGCAGAAGTGCTGAGCACTACTCATTACACATTCTTTGCTATCTGAACGGACGTATCATAGTTTTGTGTGTGTGTGTATGGTCATACATATGGCCAAAATTGACCAGAGCCATATTTTTTTAATATTAAAAAGGGGGTATTTATATGAAAATATATAACTTCGGTTAATTTTGTTTCCCTGCACTTTTTTAAACAGCTCTCGGTACAGCTGTAAAAAAGTAAACTGCACCACAAGACACGTAGTCTACGTAGTCACATCGTATTATGCAAGGAGTTGAGTGCAATTGGGCGTACTAACTTGAGTCTCAGCTCGACAGGAAATGGAGACATAGCGCAAAGAAGCCAGCAATAAGACATTAGGGCCTCCTTTTGCTCTAACACACCAGCTTAACTGGGTGGAAATACACGCATTAGGACCATCAGGTAATCATTTAACGTTTGTAATGAAAAAGCCATGATGTAGGATAATTCAGATATTCAGCTCTTGGGTGGATGAGTTCCAGTGCAGTAAAAAAAGGGAGGAAAACTCCCCCCCAAAAATCTACAGCAATCTGTCACAGCTGAAGTGAAAGCAGTAATAATTTTGGATTGACAAAGGAAAATAATGGATCCAAATAAGAAAATACAGTTAAATTAGATTTCCTGTATCATGACCTGCATTTGGAGATTAGATTTTCAACAACTGTACTAAAGGAACTGTTTTTATGCTGCCAAGAGCTTATGGTAACAAAGACGTGCTCCTGAAAGATCACCAGTACCAAGCTGTAGCCTGTTTGCTCTACAGACAGAAAGAAGTCTCCCACTCAGAACTGCACAGAAAACAAGAACTGGAAAATTATTTCTTCATCACACTATTGCAAAAAACCATAAAATACGGCCATAGAAACATTTGTTACCCTCAAACAAGATTCTGCAAGTATGACATAGCATGGGTGTATCAGTTCTTACCATTTTCCCCCTCTTAAAAATGCTACCTAAATTTAGTTACGGTAACATTTAGACCTGTAACTATTACACAGTAACACTGTGCTTTTTTGAAGTAGATACATAAAATCCAAATAAATAATAACAAGTAGAAGCTTTTTGCACTGCCCATCATAGTTTTAATCTTTCTACATATTCCAGTAGAACTTCTGCAACTACTGCCTGGCAAACAAAATGACACGAGGGGACCGACAAGACTAACATGTGAATGTGTGTGCAAACTATGACTACTTGCAATTTACAGCTCCATGTGTCAGGGGCAAGAGAGCAGAAAAGCAAAACTTATCACTTACCTGGGCTTCTCTGACAAGCTGAGAAGAATCAGGCAGGCAGAAACCAATGGGTAATCCAACCTTTGCTGGGGTTTTGAATTTGTCTCCTATCTTAAATGGGACATCATCAAGATAATTGAAAGGCCCTAAGATCAAAAGCAGAAATTATATCAGAAAAACCTTACAAGTTTAATGCATTCAATTAAGACTCACACTTCTGTATTTGAGAGCTATTATCTCAGCTGCCCCAAGTACACCAGGTGACTCAATACAATGAAAGTTGCTTGATCAGAAACACACAGTCTGTTTGGACTTCATTGCCTCTGTTTTGCTTTTGGTGTTTATTTGTTGCCTTAAAAAAAAGTTATAACTCATAGCTGTTAAAAAAACAACAAACACACAACTTAACAATCCTACAACTGAACAGATTTTGAAGTTAATATACGAAACATCTTAGCTGCCCTTGTGACAAGACTATGCTTACACAACTGGAAGCTGAAGCTCTCCTGAATACACTATTCTATTATGTCTCTACAAAAAGACTTTGTCATATTCAAAGCAGGTTTTTAAATGCGTTTATAGCAGCTAAGACAAACTAAAATCCAGGTTTTGGCATACAAATAGGAAGCAACACTTGGACAGAAGTGGTCACAAGGGCAAAGTCTAGACACTCCACTTTAACCAAAACACTGTGAAATAGCTCAAGACTATTTCGCGTAGCAATTCTGATTTCTGAAACAATGCAGTCTAACTCAATCAGCTGTCTGATTTGTGATCACTCCAATGAGAGGCCTCAGACTTATTTCATGGTCCTCAATCTGTCTTTTATATCTATCACTTATGTGTGGTATTTAAGAAGTGTTTTAGAATGGAACTCTTTCTTCAGGCATCCTGCAAACTCATGACCCTGATCCTGCAGAATCGCTTCACACCACAGCTCAACCATGTCCAAGAAGCCAGACTATAGGCTTCTTTTCTTGGGGCTGCTGTGAAGAAGTAATTGCACTCAGTTTCTTGATGAACTGAAAGGGGTCTCCTGCGTCACTGATCTAAGCTTTTGGAACTACAGGCAAGGTTTCTGGCTGTGTATAACAAGCTGAAGTGTCCTTCTCACACTCACTTGAAACTTTGCTTTGAATGTTGCAGAACTAACAAGATATTAGTGGCAACATCGAAGATGGTGTTCAGCAACTAACCTCTTGCTCAGTGAGCTGTAGCTTGCCATTTTTATCTGACCTATTTTCATACGCGGTTGACAGTTTAAGTACTGTTTGTGTTCCTTCACTGTTGACTCATCTACAACAAGGCAGCCACAGGCTCCAAAAGGACGAGCCGCTTTCAAAAACAGGAACATCCTGTTAATTTGGAGTTAAATGTTAATGTGCTGTCATCACTCAAGCTTTCATGCTATGCACCGCACTGGCTGGTCCCAGAGTCCTGTTAGGACACAGGTGGTATTTCCTCCGGCTTTGAAACCATCAGGCTGAATAACCTACATCCCACCTGCACTGCCAAGACGAAAAAACATTCCAGGCAGAATATAATCGCATTTTCACTGATCCTTACTGAGAAGCACACATTCAAGCATTACACAGCACAGCATCTAGATGGCACCTCACTGGCCACCAACATCACTGGATGGAACACAGTGCCCAAATAGTATTTGAACTGCCAGTTTGAGAACTCGGATGTGCTAAGGTATTTGCATATGCAGAAACAGCAGCTGTGACAGCCTTTACACTGACAGTGGTTAACTCACGGCCAGGTCAGAGACAACCAGATCTTCCAACAGCTCAGAGGCCAGTGCGACTGCTGCTACTACACCCTGCTTAGTCCCACTGGCACGAGTCCTGCTCTAAGCAGGATGATCCAAGTGAAGCAGGATTACCTCTCTGCAACCATCTCATAGCCCAAATTGCTCAGTGTGCAAATACTTGTCTCATTAGACTTGTTGGCAAAGTATGTGGTAGACACCTCCCTTTGCACAGCTACTGCCTTTGCCTGAAATAGATGCTAGCCACAGAGGGTACAAGCACACACTGTGGTATTTACACAGCAATGTTCCTTGGCGCAGTAAAAAAACCCCTAAACACACCTAGACTAGATGGGCTGCATTGATAGCTGCCAGGTTAACCTCAGAAGACAGACTAAGGGATAAAAAACTCCTAGTTTCCTCCTTGTATACCAATTTTTTAAATAATGACCACTGCTATAACCATATCTTGAATATAACTCTGCCACAAAACCTGCAAGCACACGTTAAGAAACACACCAAGTGTTTTTGGACATCTGATGTTAAAAAGTCTTTGAGGCAAAATCCTGATGCACATAGATTTCACTTTGTTCCAGCCCAATCAGAACAGTACTAGCCTAGAGAAGTTAAAATCTGACCCAGAAAGCCAAGAACCTTTTGCTTTTCGTAAACGGATGAACGTTCTGCCTGAACACACTGATGAGTAAGGGTGCAAATGGTTTTAAATGGCAAATTCTAAAGCAATAAGCAAAACCTACATATAGAAAGTACTATGTAAGTCACTGTTTGAATAACCAGATGTTCAAGTGAAGCAATTAAAGGTTTTTTTTAACTGTTATTTAAGATGGCTGTTAACCACTTCATCCTTTTAGCAGTTAAAAGCATACTGAGGAAGTTCTGAGAACAGCCCTGGCAGAACTACCTGTCAGTCTGACACTGCGCATTGTATGATATTCCTGGCCCAAGAAACTACTGTAAGATTTCTCTCTGGTTTAGTGTAATGTGGAAATCACTGGCCAACTTACAGAACTGACCACCAGTTTGGTAGCAAAATGGAAACATTTCAGACAAAACCAGCTACCAGTTATGAATGGGGAACAGTTTTGAAACTAAGTGGAACTTTGTTTTTGTTGTCACACAAACCACGCTTACAGTTTTCAGAAACTGGAGTTAAAAAGCTTTTGAGTTGTACAGTGACAGCAACAGTACAACAGCAGTATTAACATATTGCACCTGGTATAACCCATACCTTTTGTGTATCAGATGAGAGCTGCACTTCTAGATGCCACTAATTACTGGAACTTAATACTGAACTTCCAATTATACAAATGACAGGAAAGCATTTGAAGTTAAATGCTTAGCCATAGTTACAGGTCAATGCTAACAATACCCTTCAAGACAGGAAGAGGGTTCCTTGGTCTTCACCTATACCTATGTACTTATCCTCACCTCCACCTCAACATGCTCCTGAGAAACCTGCTCTAGGTAGCCGATTGAGCAGGGGTTTGACAAGATGATCTACAGAGTTCCTTTCCAACCTCAACCATCCTGTGACTCAACCACAGTCCTCAAACCTCTAGTAAGCACCTCAGCAAGCACAAGAGATACATTAACTGTGTTGACCAATTTCATCAGCCTGCCAGACTTTGAGCTGAAGGTAGCTGTTGGGCTAGATGCTTTACAGTAAGCCAAAATTCACTCTGTGGGATTAATTCTTAACGACCTGGAGAAGGCTGAAACAATTGCCCTGCTGATTTCTTAAGACATAAGTCAAGGAAGTTGCATCACTAGTCCTCAGAAACAGTACTGTGACAATATTACTGCTGTCATTAGGAAGAGGGTACATAAAAAGGTAGACAAGATAACCAGCCAGCTTAAAGCACTGTTAGTTTTGATTTTGCTATTTTGAAGCTAGGTGCATGTAACACCACACTGTACTGTTTTGAGAAATATTTAAGACAGGCTGAATTCTAGCTCCGAGCAATGTCTTTGCTTGTCTGATTTAGGAAGCTGAGGAGAGGAAATAAAAACAGACTCAAAAGACAAGCAGTTCAGAGTGTTCACAGGGACCATTCACAGGTACGAGAGCAACTGCTAAAGAGCTGGCAGCTATCTAATAAATTAGTTGTCCAGCAGCAGGATCACTGGGCCACAGGAAAGGAGACCATCTGAAAATTAAGTTTTGATAGGCCATTTTTACTAAGCCTTAACCACGTATTTAAGTGAGGCAGTTTTTCACACTTGCAAGACTGAACAAAAAGATCAAAGAGATATAGAATTCTCCAGGACTCTCTTATCTGCAACATTATCCTGGAAGATAAAGACTGAGTTTCTAAAAGCAGAATTTTCCACAGCATGAAGAAATCACATCAGAAACCTCACATGAACCTCCCAATACTGCCTTGAGTGATCACTGAATTGAAGAAGCTACATTACATTCAAAAAACTGAACTCTACTGTTCCACAGAAGTGGAACACCATTTTCTAAAAAGATAAGCAGATATACAGGCAAATAATTTTATGATTTTCAATCATCTGCATGGCACCATGCATCTCAAGTGTAGAAGACAGTCTCTTGTTCTTTTTTTTAACCAGATTGGTCCAATGCAGGAAAAAAAAGTTCACTGCTGAGCAAAAAGCAAGCATCACTCAAAGATATATTAGAAGCTTCACTTTCAATCCAACTTCTTATGTGACTTACATAGAAAGGAGCTATAGATCTAGCATCCATTTCAGCAAACATCAGATCAGTATCGCAACTGCAGTTCAGCCTTGATTCTGAAGAGGGGAGTGGGGAAGGGGAAGGTATTATTCTGCCATGCAGGAGCGGGGAACAGTCACAGGCCGAATTTCAGTTAAACCAGACAACAGGCACAGCATAAACAAGAAACTGTGCAAGAAGGAAGCCAAAGCACTTCATTCAACAAATACTACTCAGAGGCTAAACAGATTAGTCTCTATGGACTGTTCAGGCTGGGACATTAGTCAGAAGCAATGGTGGGATTCATCCTATCAAAAAGGCAAGGATGTCAAATTTCACTTACCGTGAGAGTCAGACCCCAACTTCTTAGAAGCCATTTAGAACCTGAAAAACATTTTAAAAGAGCTTTAACAACTTTATACATGTAGCACAGCATTAGTCTGTACAGTTATACTGAGTCTTATCTCTGGATTATGAGATGTGTTGCAGCCACTTGCTGTTTATCCTGTTCCCAAGATAGATAAGCTAACTTATTTTATAGCCTTGGGAATTGACTGAGCAGAAAAGTAACTTAGCCCAGGGTCTGTCAATCTAAATGGAAAACAAGCAAAGACCCAAAACAAACAAACACCCCAAAACAGCACGCCAAGAAACAGCCAGGTTGATCAGGAAGGCAGAGTGTGTTCAAGATCACAGCAATCAGGGGCTGCTCTCTCCCAGCCCCATGGAGCACACCGTGCCTCCCCTGGCACTAAGAATAGCGTTTCCTACTGGAAATACCACACTGATCCTCTTCAGTTTAATCCCTGCTGCTCTAAAAAGGGATACTATCATATTGGGTATGCAGTCTGACAGCCAGCGTGGCACTTGTCTAGACACACTGGGTAATGCACCGATAACAATACAGGTATACAATAAATGGTACCGTTAGGAAAATATTTTCAGATACACACAAGAAAACAACGCTAACAGGAGTCCTCATCTACTGCCCACAGAATTTTACTAACAATATTTGGATGTAAGTCCTACACAGCCAAGATGTTAAATAAAGAAGTGCCTAGCCAGCTTCTGACGCAGAACAGGCCTGTCCTGAGAAAAAGAGTTAAGATATAATTTATCTGTCTAATTATTCATCAGCTAAAACCCTGCTCCAGGATGACTATGGTGTGTGCAATAACAACTGGTTCTTCTGCGAGATCAGAAGTACATCACAAGATCTCAAGACAGCACAGCAAAATTCTTCAAATAACTGAATTTCTAAATTCTCCTCTGACATTATACATGACAAAGAATCAGAGTTGCCTTTTGTTTCTGAGGTTCTCCAGCTCACAGACTGAAATGCCCCACAGCCATTCTTCAAAAACATGAAGCTATCTGGCGCACCCCCACCAGCAGCGGACAGTGCTCACAGCAGAACTCGGAGCAAATCTAATATTCAAACCCATCACTCCTCAATGGAGGTCCAACTCTCAGCCTCACTGTTGCCATCGCAGAATCCAACTGTAAATGTTAACTCAAAGGAAGGATGCAGTAAAGTGAGAATTACACAGACAGCTTAGCTGTCCCTCCTGGCACATCTGGTCAGGCAGAGCCAGGTTCTAGTACTTTAGAAAAGTACCTTTTGCTCTGTCCTTTCAACATTATGTTGAATTCAATAGGTGAACCAACCCTACAGGCTAATGGGAATTCAACACATGGCTACAGTCAAAGCTGTATGAAGATTACCTGGGTGCAACCAGACTTCATGAAACACAGTAAGCAAACACTAGGCTATGGGGAAGTGAGTCATGCTGCACAACTCCAGGCGTACCTTGTACATAAAAGCCATGTGTCACTCTGCTTAATGTTTGTCAGGTCTCCTCAGCATATCTCGCTGTCTCTCCCTAAATTGCTATTGTGCCTAAAACTACTCCACTAAACCAGAGAACTGGTTTTGGCACTAGCTGGCAACTGCTTCTCAGAAGCTACCAAATATTGCAGCTTCAAAGACATAAGAAAAAGCAGGTGGAACAGTGCCAAGCCTGCCATCTCAAGAAGGCTGTCAAGGGCAAAGCCACAGGACCACCCAGTAGAGTTGCATGTCAGCTACTAGAGCTGAATAGGCTCTAGCACTCCCAGTGCCACAGAGCAGACCAGACTGCAGACAACAGAACACGAAACAGGCTGCACCTTTCAGACAAGCTGCTACATTACTAGTTTCTCTGTATGAAAGTAGCAATTCAGACATCAACTTGATTTGTTACTACTGAAAAAGCCAAGCCACATGTTAAATCATACAGCCTTCATATACTTCACCAGTCCTCTGTATGTCACCAGAGACTGTGATGCACCAACCACCTGCAAGCATGCACCATGGCTGCCCATCATCCACCACTACTGCAGCAGAGCTGAACTAGGGACAAGGCCCCTACCCACTTTATTTAATTTCTCTGAGTTCTTCTTTCTTCTACTTACTATCTCAGACTGAAAAGCAAGTGTTCCTTTTCAACAGGATTTTAAAACTCCTGATGAGAGGAAAATAACCTCCTCACTTTGGCAGCTCAGACGACAAGGAAGTTTTTTCAATGCAGCATCAGTCATCTACAGGCAATACAGTTTATGCTATTTACCTCATTCACTAAAAGCAGCTTATTCCAGGCTGCACTGACATTGATCTTAGGTAAGTGAACACTGAGTTACCGTGACACACACAGTTTGCTTCAGGGACATTAGCAGCAATGCATAAAAATACCACAGAACCAAAGATGTGCATCAGTCTGGAGCTGCAAAAAGCCCGAGATGTGTCATCAGTGTCAGAATGCCCCACATAAGCAGTAAGTAGCTTGCTTCTGTAGCTTTCAGACCAGTCACCTGCATTAACTTCAAGGTGCAGTGGGAAAAGTTATTCCTCTGCCATATGCAACACCTCATTTTAATGACAGAACTAGCTACGGCATATCAATAGCAAGCTAATCATGAAATGGACCGTTTCCAGACAGACAGTGACACTTCAGGTAGCATTTCAGTTTGTGGCACACTAGCTCTTCCAGATGCACTGTGAGTATGCACTTAAGGCGTTATTACTGCAGAAGTCACTGTCAGCAAACAGAATTGCAAAACACTGCACAGAGTAATACTAGAACAGGCTGCCAGCCACATTTTGTCATCTTCCTTCCAAAGAGGGTTTAATTAAAATAACGTCTTGTGACTAATCAGATTTGATAGGCTATTCAGGGACCACTGTTACAAGCATCTTGATGTTGTTTTGTGCAGCTGGCTGGGAAAAAAAAGTATTCGCAGCCAGTTAGAAGGTTACTGATGTTGCTACTACGGTTCTGGGCATTATCTGAACAGTATTTGCTTAGTCAAAGCCCTTACACCATGCAGTAAAGGTACCTTTGTTACCACTCCTGTTAGAAATTTAAAGGGCTCGCTCCCAAAGCCTTAGTCCAAAGGAGCTAATGATGGACAACTGCAGCCCTATCACTGTTGCCTTTGACCTCCAGGCTCCAGAACCGGATGCTGAAGGGCATTTTCATCTGATGCTTTATTGCACATTTCAAATTGACAAAGAACATGCTTTATACTGCATGCCAACTTTTTCAATGCTAGTCCTGGGCTAGGGAAACAAATGAGTTGCACAGTACTACAAGGTTTTCTTACAGCCATGTAGAAGCTCTCTTCTATAGATGTTGACCTCCTTAGCTCCACTCCCTCATTCTTGGTTCCAGCTAACCTTCTGATGAGAAGATGAGGGCTACAAGTGTCTAAAAGTTGTAAGGAACTATAATGTCAGCAGCCACTGAAGCAACCTGATGTGAGCTCTTTCTTTCCTGTATGTCCATTTTTCAATTAGTAACACCGCGGTAATAGGGCAACATTCTTAAAACCAGCCAGCCAGAGGAACACAGTATAGCAGAGCCCATGATGATGGAGGGACAGGGAAACAACCACAACAACAACAACAACAACAACAAATACCCACAAAGATGTAGAAACAGGAGTGACAAGACAAAACTGATGACAGAAACAACTGGCACAAAGACAGATGACAAGCTGGAGAAGCTTGAAGAGACAGCATAGAGATGACCAAGATAGTCCACCTGGCACATCACCACTTAAACCTGAATGACTACTTAGCTGTGCTGCCAGACAAGGAGGATGCAGGGAAGTGTGACTTGGTGCAGTCAAGCAATTCCAAAGGGACATTCTCATCAACAGATGAGGAAAAAATTACTACCAAAAGTGACTTATGAGGAGCATCTGGGAAGTTGGGTTGATTTTCTTTTAATTATTTCAATGTTCCGTGGATTGGTGTTTTCCCTGAAGTTTATATCTATGCTCCTTTTCTTCTGAAAGAGCTCTGACTGGTCAACTTGGAAACATCCTACTACTAATGGTACCTGAATAGCTTTCTCAGTGATAGCTCAAGCCAAGTTAACTATTGGTCAAGAGGAGCTGGTCTCTTGTTACTATAACCCTCATTTTGGAGTGCAAGTACATGTAGATGCCACATCACATAAATTCTCTGAAGTAATTCCCACTTAAGATTCAGATAAATGAGAAATGTATGTATTATGGGACAGAGGAAACCAAAATGCCTCAAGCTATCAATCATCACCAAATCAGTGCACTTATGATTTTCAGAGAAAGGAGACATGACCTTGGCAAGTTCCATTTTGCCTGCTAATACAAATTGTGTAGTTCAAGTACACAGAACTGAAAAGGTACCCATTCACTCTGAAAATTACAAAAAAAGACAAAAAAAGTCAAAAGTAAATGATAATTTTTTTTCTCCCTATATCACATTCATTAACTACTAGTGATTTTACACTGAGAAACAGCGAAAAGCAGTTTGATTCAAGCAACTGGTTTCTAATGCGTCACAGGTATTCCAGATTTAGACAGTGGTTTATGCTTTCACTACAACTACTTGTTTCAGTGCAAGTGAAAGCCTATAATCAATGTCACGATTCTGTAGATAGCCTAATTAGAAAAAAAATAGAAGTAGATACTGCCTGTTGCTAAGATAAAACAAAAGTTAAGATTTTCATATCAAAGCTTCCCACCTATGTTCAATCACTGCTATGCAACTGAGATCTCTTACACAGACTGATAGCAAAAAGCTGATCACAGATGTTTACTACAGTACAAAACAGATTCTGTTTTCATTTACTGCAGTCTCTAAATAGATGACATCACCCCAAAATCTGCAGCAACCGCTTCTGCTTTGCACCTCTATCAGTTCTGCAAACAATGAGCACAGTCAGCTGTGTGGACATACTCCCCTTTCATTTAGCATGACCATGTTGAGCCACAGACAACAGCTCTTTGGATAAATTATGTTGTTGTAAAACCAGACTTGACACTTGGCAAGAACATGCCCTGCAGGGGAAAAAAAGGAAATAAAAGGAAAAGCATCATTTTCACTAGTCTTAAAAAAAAAAGTCTATCTACAGTAACTCCTCTTAAGTGCCACTGCAATCCAGAAGATAAGGTACATTAACATTCTCAGTCTATTTTAAGATCAACAAGAACAAACCAGAATCTCCTTGAAGCAAATACAGGTATGGAGCTTCCATTCAATTTTCAACAGCCAATGGTTAAAACAAATCTAATGACACGTACTTATAACCCATGAGATGAAGACAAGTGGTCACCCTATGTTTAATGAAATGCAGAACAGGGATTACACTGACAACAAGGGGTAGAGCGAGGAAGGGATGAGGTATTTCTGCTGCATACACACCTCATAGATCAACAATCCAAGAAACTGTGATGAGAGATCTAAATTTTGAAGGACAGTCCGTAACATCAAACTAATTCAGTTTGTTATTTCCAGTACAGTGACTGAGGGGCAGAGGGACAGGAACCAATAAAATGGCACTTTAAAAAACATTTCCAGAATGTGTGAGTAAGAAGAACAGAGAAAAGAGCCCCTGAAGAGTAAGTCTGTGCAGATCACATTACTGGATCACAAAACAACACTATTTAGTGATGGCAATAACATCCATTAAAGGCCTTTACATGCAGATGTTGGAGAGCATCTTCCTACCAGCGACAAACATTAGGAGAAATTGATTCTTCAAATCGTGCCTTTGCTTAATGTGACACAGTGGGCAATTAGAGCTTCTGCTTCAGTGCACATCAATCAGCACGAAGTTAAAGTGGAAGACAGCTCATCCACAGGCTCTCAGAGGAGCACGGCATCTCTCACTCTGCTGTTCCGTATGGATTCACTGCATCGATACCAGACACCTGTCGTTACACGGCTATCCTCACCTCATGTGCCACTTTGTTCATTAAAGACACCGCACTTTCTAAAAGTATATACTATTAGGGGTGGTTAAGGATTTAAGGCTCTTAATTGACAACAGGTCTATTCCCCCTTTAAGGTCTTGACTGACATAAGGTCATACATAAGGTCATACCATACATTTCACCCAGAGATAAGGGAAAATCCTGAAAGAGCTGAGGACATGCATTACGCTAACACACCAGTTTTTCAACCACTGAATCACAACCAGCCATACAAGTTTCCAGTGAAGCTGAAGCTTATACACCACACAAGCCGCTAGAACTACAAATTTCACAGACAAGAGCATAAGAAAACTGAAAACTACTTGCAGACAGCCCTGTGGTAGAGGCAGATCAGTGCAAGCTTTTCCTCTGGCCAAAAAAAGAGCATAGAAGACGCATCTATTCTAAATTCACATTTAACTTTTGAGAGCTTAAAATAGTCAGATGGAAAACATCTAGTAACTACTAACAAATTTAGCTACTTCAGCTTGATTACCACAAGACTTCATACTGCTATGAACAAGTCAACTCTTTAACAGTAATCTCAGCACTAGCCAGAGCCAAAGAGGTGCATTAACTTTTTCAGTTAATCCTAGCACTTTAGAAGAAGTCTAACATTTCAATATAACCCTTCTCCCCTTCTCAAATCAGAGAGACTGCTAGCTAAACTTACTAGCTTCAACAACAAAACAGCCCACTTACTCTATTCTTTTGGTAAAGATGTATGAAAAACAGTGGAATATCCTGCACATCTAAAATGTATGTCTGGAACCCAGAGCAGCATAAGCTAATTAAAATGCTGCTCTATTTGTTGCAGGGATACTTCACTATGCAACAAGATGATTCTGAAGCTCTTGACTATTATTATTATTATTATTACTACTATTACTACTATTATTACTACTTCAGACTTGTCCCAGTTATGAATCAGAGCATTCCCAAAATGCTGCCAACATAACAGAGCAAAACAGCTTTTGCCATTACTCAGAGCATCCCCCTTTTAATCAAAAAATAACAGAATCTGTGCAGTTTCAAGCTTTTTCTTCTTATGCTCTTTGACCAAGAGAGGTGTGCAGGTAGCTGATCTTATATTATCTTGAAACTAGTTCAACTCTGTTTACCCTACCAGGACCTATTCCCAGTGCTGACACAGGAACACAAATTATTTTACTGCAGAAAGCCATTTGTATTCTTTTGATAAATATTAATTAACCATAATTTAATGCATTTAAACACTACAGCAATGCAATTACTCTACTTTAAAAAAAATCCATTCCAAAGACCGCTATACAACTGTCACCTTTTCCATTTTAAAGCTCAGAAGAGACATGGTTCTGTTTACTGATAATTATGTTTTCTGCTAGAAATTTGGTGAAATACAAACGCCTATGAAATTACTTTAACAAAGCAGACAAAAAACATCTAGCAAGAAATCAAGTTGGACAAATGTTCTAAAATGGAAAAATAAAACCAGCCAGCAGGTCAACCATCCCTTTCCATTTCATGTATTTGAACTCAGACAAAATACATGTCTGTTGCTCTGTACAAGAATAATGAAAACCAACGTTAGACTGCCACAGATACATCAAATTTTCTTCTTATACTAGGGTCACATGAGCTACCCACTCTCACCACACATTTAATATTTTCCCAGCAAAACTCAGTATGGTACTGACAGAAAATACAGCCTGTTAAATTAACTGTTCCACCTACAAACAACTTTTCTGCCTGCAGCATGCAGGCTAAAACCTTGAACTCAGCATGGGAGCGCCACTGCTTTAAATCCTGATTGCACTCTCAGTTCAAGCAGTTTAAACACACATAGGGCCTCCAACAGCCTTCTCCTACTCCCTACATGATCTCTCCCATAACGTGGTTAAAACTGAACTTTTCCAGTCATCCGATGCCCCTGTTTTCCACTAAACATACTTAATTTCTCTCAATGAAAACAGCCACATTCTGAGAATAAAGGCTCCCTGCAAACTCACGTAATTTAGAAGCACCAAACATGGAATGGTCTGGAAGGGACCTTCAAAGATCATCTACTTCACCCCACTCTGCCACAAAGAGGGACATCTTCAACTCGATCAGGTTGCTCAAAGCCCCATCCAACCTGGCCTTGAACACTTCCAGGGATGTGGCATCCACAACTTCTCTGGGCAACCTGTGCCAGTGCCTCACCACCTTTACAGTAAGAAAGATTTCTTCCTGACATCCAATGTAAATCTGCCCTCTTTCATTTTCGTCTCTCGGCGTTGCCCGTTTTCCAGGAAACACCCTTATTTACAGTAAGTTACTCTTTCACCAAATACTCAGAGATACATGAAAGCAGAAGTTCTAAAGACTTCTTACTACTGAGGCACCTAAGAGATGATCACAGCACACCTGGAAAAAAGTGTCCACCAAAACACTTTTCTGTGAAGTGACAACATAAAAAAACTCACATCATCTCAAACCTTCCTGATTTTCAAAACTAGTCTCATAAGCTCAGTTTGCCTTTGTCTTGCCAGCACTAATGTGAGACATGTGAACTCCATCTTGGGTGCCACAGATGTCGAGTAAGTGTACGAAGAATGTCACAATTTTTGGGGTTTTATGTATCTTCTTCCACCCATCAACATGTCACTGGTACAGTTTCAGCTTTCAATGCCAGCTCATTTTGTCCTTAATTCATGTGTCACTCCTAGTAAGCCAATAGGTATCTGCCTTCATCAAACTCTTCTTATCAAGATTGTGACATGAAAATATGCATATGCAGAAATACATGTCTGAAAAGATACCAGGTTTTGCTGCAATGAAGGATAAAACTAAACAGACAAGAAAAAAAAATAATGACTGTTCAAGATCAACGCTCACTTCAGCTACTTTCATATGCTCAATGAGCTGAGGTCTCAGCAGGGGCACACTCCTTCACTGACTAACTCAACATAACAAAGGAATCAAATGTAAATATAAAAAAGTTAATCAAGCAAATAAAAATATGGTCTCATTTTTTTAATGCCTAAATAAGAACCAATATTGTTTCATCTTCAGATATAACTATCAGTTAAGCCTGATTTCATGTTTTTCCACCCAGTCCAAATGGGACTGAATGACTGCATTAAAAAGATGACCCAGATGGGAAATACTATGAGCGGTCAACATCGAATTAAATTCCACTACAGGAGTCATATTGTAAATGAGCAAGTTGCACTTGTCTTAATTAAATGTGGGACTGCTGCATAAGGGAGCACAAAGAGGAGGCAACATTTTTAAAGGAAACACCTTAATTATTTCTTGAAAAGGCTTGTTAACCTTAGAGAAGACCAGAATCGGTAGCAAAGACTTAATTTCTGCTCTTCAAAAACATGCAGGAAGAGATGTATTATTACCCGCTACAAAAAAAACAACAAAAAACCCCAAAACAAACAAAAAACCAAACAAAAACCAACCTGACATATGAAAACAGCAGCAGACACCTGAACAGGCTTGGCAAAGCAGTGGTACTCACACCAAGTACACTTCTGTAATTAAATTCATTGGGAACACAAGAAATTAAGTTTTCTTAAGCAAGCTTGAGTAGAGTAGAAAAGCAGAAATTTATCTTTGAGCAGAGCAGTCAAACTGAGGTTTCCTGCAGCTATACTGGATATAATACAAAACCAGCACACAAGAGGTAAATGAGCTGCTTCCTGTGCTGTATATTAGAAAATTTCAGTGGCCTACACCACCCGAAGGCAGCACACTGCAGTCCTGACCAGAAACATCTTACTTGCGGTATCTTGGTTTTGGAGTTCTCAAACAGCAAAGGCCTCTGTATTTAGGCCTGCTTTGGTTCAGCCTATAATCCAACAATGGGCTGAAAAGTTCAGGAATAGAAGCCACAAACAGGTGAAAAAACAAAATGAGAGTCAGCACATCCGTTAAACAAGGTTCACTCTACATGTGCCACTGCCACAGCTGAGGTTACTAGCAGTGAAGATACAAACACACAGACAATCCTCAGCCCTGAGAAGGAAAGCAGAGCAACTACCCAATACCCAAGACATAACTTTCAAGGATGCTCCAGCTGCTACACTCACCTTTACACACTACTTTAGAAAGACTTTCCACATCATGGGTATCATTGCTCCCTGCCTGCTACGCAGCAGTCACCAGCCACATTCAGACAAGATACTCAATAGAACACTAAGCATCATAAAATAACCTCCGCACCCATCTACCTTAATTCAGATTGTTTCCACATAAAACGAGTTTCAAGATTCACATTTCCTCACTTAAAAAAAAAAACAAAACCAAAACAAACAAACGAGCAAAACCCAAAACAACAAAGCAACCTGAAAAGGTCTGCTTGCTTTCTGTGTAAGACAAGAAGTCAGTTTGCCTTTCCAGCACTGCAATGCTACGCTTGTAGTTACAAGTCTGGAGCAGATGAGGTTAAGGACGAGTGTGCACTGGAAGCCTGCACTTCACTACAAACACAGAATGATCTTCCTGTAACAAATGTACAGAGCAAAACCCAGAAACCAGCAAGGTACTGGGAGCAACAGACATATGCAAAAGTCTCCCAATGATAAAAGCATATGAAGACTGAATGGGAGTTTCATGCTCAAGTGGAATGGAAAAGGAATCATAGCCACAGAAAGACACTGCTCTCCGATGAAATCTAGGCAGCTACAGGATATTCATACAGCCAGGAATTGAACATCTTTACACACACACTCCTCACTCATTATCTTGCCCCTGAGTGGAAAGCAGTTTTGTCAAAATTCCTTTATACCCTCAGTATCACCTAGTATCTCGCATGAGACTTCAAAATAGCTGCCAAGGCACTTAAACAGCTGTAAAGCTATCCCTCTTTTACAGGTGTGGGGAGCAGGGCACAAAGCTGAAGCAGTTTGCCCACAGTCATTCAGTTCAGTCAGTCACAAAGCCAGAACAGAACCTGTATTTCTTGAATCCCAAATCCACAGCTACGCCAGGAATGTCACCGCATTCTCTCACGTCTGGACCAGTATCTTTGTCCTCGCAATTGTCCCAATCAAATCACTCCTATTCAGCTCTTCACCTTACTATAAAAACCTTAAGAATGCTCTTCTGGATCGATAATAGGAAAATTTAATTAGTCCAAGCTTTATTTCTAAGTTACTATTTCAAATTAATTTAAGTCTGCAATTGTGTTACACACTACGCATACAGTATCACTCACCAGTAAAAACTTTTTTCCTGCGTATTAATTTCTTGAGCAGCTACAGTAATGAGGGCAACCCCTGAAACACTTAAAGCAGTGAATAACTAAACAGAAATTGCTCATGTTATGTGCAAAAGCAGCGTTCAGAGACGCATTAGCTTAATTTCCTCGGGACATTTTGACAGATCTGACTCAGCATCAGCAATTTAGCCCCACTTCTGTTTTATAACCAGACCAGAGTAGGCTGCTGGATGAGATTGCCTCATGACCATTCAACAGACATATCCACAGCTTTTCCTTTCCAAAAGTCTAACAAACCAGGAACAATATGGGACTGCTAACAGAATAGGAGGGGTGAAGCATAGTGACTGGGGACGGGGAAAAGGCTGAGGTACTTAATGCCTTCT